>NW_014569737.1:281343-283887 GCF_001313835.1 Polistes canadensis
CTAAACGCAAATATAAACTCGTCATTACTTACATTGTCTAATAAAAAATCAAAAAGAATAATTCCCTCCTTTCCTATTTAAACAATTTCATAAAATAATAGCGAATATAATATAAAGATAATAGAATTATACATATATATAAAAGATCATATATACAATAGAAAAAAAATATTCTTAAAAATCATAAATATTCTTTAACCCTTCTTTCCAATCCATCACATCTAAAACATACTCAAAAGGAAGAAAGAAAAGAAAAAGAAATACAACAATAAATAAAATAAAAATAAAAATAAAAAACGAAGGGGAAGGAAAAGGATCGATACTCAGAGAAGAAAAAAAAAATAAAGCAAAAGAGAGAGAGAAAGAGAGGAAAGAAAAATCGGGACAGTTGAAAAGTGATCGGTAAATCCGTTGGACATGGAACTACCCCTACTAGTATGGTACCCCTAGTAGCATTAGGACACCCCCATGAACGTGGTTGGCGTGATAGGTCGCATCCTATCGTGGACGGCCGCGTTAATCGTTCTACCGTGGTACAAAACCATGTGTAAATCTATATGTATGTTCGTGTATATGTGTGATAGAGGAATGGGAAGGGGAGGAGTGGGTGGTAGGGAGGAAGGCGTAACAGGATTCCAGGATCGTCGGATAATTTCATGCTTCGACGCGCGCTCGACTAACCGGCCGACCACTTGATACACATTCGTATCGTTTGTTCCTCTTCCTCATACACATACACATACATACACATACATACATATATACAAACTCATTCTCTGTCTCCGTCTCTTATTCCCATACCTTTTCCTATACGCATTTACGAACGTAGGCAATACTGTATATAAAGGCCTCCTGTGGTTACGCCAATGCACGAACACTATCTACCAAACCATAGAATCGTACGCACGAGCGATCACGCCGAAATAAATTTATGCTCCATTCGAACAGAATTCTACTACTACCACTATCATGATATATATATATATACATATATTATACTGTTTTTTTATTTTTTAAGATTATTTTTTCTTTTTCTCTCCTTTTTTCCTCTTTGAGCAATATTTTTGTCGCGATACTTGAAAGATACTTTAACGAATATTATTTCTTTCACGATTCGCGGCGCGTTTGTAACCTTTACGTGATTCATACGAGTATATGTATATACATATGTATATGTAATTGTTTTATATATGTATGATTGCAAAAATATTAAATATTTATTTGTTTGTTAACTTATATTAGATAAAAACCGTATAAACAATCTAATAAAATTTGTGAAAATTTTATTAATTTTGTATAATTAAATTGATTATTGTATCAGTTATCGGAGTTTCAGTTTGTTTTAAAAAAAAGCATCGAATTTTCATTTCTATGCCTAATGATTATGCATATACATAAATGATCTATTACAAATCAGAATCGTGTAAGAAACGAATGCAAAAGTGTATACGAATTATATTTAATTACATATAATTTATACATAAGTATATATGAAAATATAATTATGTTTGTACTTACTTAATTATTATAGAAGAAAGTATATGCTACGTAGTAAATATTTCACAAAACGCACTAAATGCACAAAACACACAAAACGCACAAATGGCACAAAACGCACGAAACACACAAAACGCACGAAACGACGAGAATAAATAAACCAAACCGTCTCGTAAGAAACCTTAAATGATACTGAATTTGAACGAAGGTTACGTGAGATATAACGTATTACGTGTAACGTATTACGCGAGAACGTAAACGCACGTACAGTGTTGTGAGAATGTAAACATCAACCGTGATATGATTTCTGAAAATTTCTTATTCAAGGATCTTTTTTTTATATTGATGTTCTTTGTTGAAAAGATTTCTTACTCGCGAGATCCGCTACAAAAGATATACAAAATAATTCTAATTAAAATTTATATAATCCAGAATTTAAACAAATAGAAATAATCAAATTAAGCATACATATGTGTACGTATGTATTTCATAATATATATATTGCGTATATTAAATTTATATTAAATATTAAATAAAATCGTATATATGTTTTATCCTATTAAAAGAAAAAAAGTAGAAATAAAAATGAAATTAATCGACAAAAAAAATAATCTGCCGAAAATAATTGTTATCAATTTTTAACATTCCAAATTCGTAATAAATATATCTTCGTATACTTTATACTGATTAATATAAAATATAAAACAATAATGTGATGAATTTAAAAACAAATTTAAGCATACTACCGTCCAGATACGTTCTACTCGAAAATTTTATAAATGTCGCACGCGATCTACCCCAAAAAAAAAAAAGATAAATCACGTTTACCAATATACGCGGAAAAAAAATGTATACTATGACATAATCCTGACGAAACTCTGACGTAATCTTGACGCATAATACTCGTAACAATATTCTTACGTATACTTCAAATTTTAATAGATTGTATATGAACCGGAACACACAATCCGAATTTAATTAAAGAGAGGAAAATTTTCTTTATTCATTATAGAACATACAATCAATTCTCGACGAGAATTATAAGTA
>NW_014569737.1:284312-299638 GCF_001313835.1 Polistes canadensis
TCCGTAAGTCCATATGGGTTTTATAATAGCTTTATAGATAGCGAGCTTTTTTTCCAATTGTAGCTTAGACGATCTACCAAAAAGCCAATAAATTTTTCTTAMYCGKTCTTTGAGRTDTWTTACTTWGGTTTRTATATGTTGCTTCCATGTCAGCCTTTTGTCTAGGATAATACCTAAATATTTGATCGAGAAGAGAGGAAAATAAAATAAAAAAAGAAAAAAGAGAGAGAGAGAGAGAGAGAGAGAGAGAAGGAAGATAAAAGGAGTAAAAAAGAAAAAATATAAAAAAATGAAAAAAGAATGTGGGTCGATAACTTTGTTGGCTGATCGCCACAATAACTATAGTACCAATCCATAAACGTTCACACAGGAAGTTAAAACGGGCCTAGTGAAATCCTGGGATCGAATATGTTGCAAGGTTCGTTCGATAGGCCGTATCCGATGGTATCCACTCTCGACCAATGGTATCCCTTGGTACATAGTACCTACAGTAGTACGTAGAAACCCAAAAGCTCGATCTCATAGGCAAGAGAAGGCAAACCAAACCAAGCCAAGCCAAGCCAACCTGGTTCCCAGGGGATGGATGATGAGAGAGAGAGAGAGAGAGAGGAGAAAAAGGGTGGGAGTAGGAAAAGGGCAAGGAGCAATCGAGGGAGAACTATTTCCTACTCCTATTCGAGTATCGATCCGATCGATGTTCTGCCATCGAAAGCACAAGGCCTATACTTTAGGAAAAGGGTCGTCCCTATCTATGTAAGTCCTTCAACATATATCAAAACGAATTCCAAAGACAACGTGATCGATGATGGTATATTCTCTTCTATCTTTCTCTCTTACATATACACGCACATATATATATGTATATGTAATATAGAAATTCGTATCTATCTAGTATCTCTCTATGTTTAGTCATAAAACAAAGTTCCAATGTTAACAGGTTTGTCAAGTTTTTGATTTACCAGGTCACTCCATTTTCCTTTCTTATTTTTCTCTCTCTCTCTCTCTCTTTCTATTCCTTTTATCATCCTATCTAAGAACGTTTCTAATAAGAAAAGAAAACAAAAGAAGGGAAAAAGGAAAATAGGATGAAAGACAAGAGTTAACGTTCTGTCGGTTAGGAAGGAAACACGCGAGAGGGTCGTACTTTTCTTTAAGAAAAGAGCAAAAGAGCAGAGTTTATTGCGACGGTAGATCGTTCGGACCCTTACTGCCTATCTCCAACGTTACTGCTATTCGCTTTTTTTCTTTCTCTTTCTTTCTCTCTCTGTCCTTTTTCTTTCTTTTATCCTTTGGGATTATACTCACGAAACGTTTCGCATCCTCGTCCATTTTCGTGGCTCGTAACGCGACGCTTATTGCAAAGTTGCGCTTGTGGTAGTGGTGGTGGTGGTGGTGAAGGTTGTGGTGGTGATGGTGTTGGTGGTTGTTCTCGTTCACAAAGTCCCTCAGGTCGCAAACGTTTTGTCGTACATACTTACGACGTCTTTCCCGAGTCGATTCCACACTGCTTGAGATTTTCCTTTTATCTTTCTTTGCGAAGATTCTTTTTTATTTCTTTTTTCTCTTTTCCTTATTCTTATTCTTTTTCTTTCTCTCCCACTGTTGTTACACTATTTTTGTGTAAGTGCACATAATATGCTTGTGTCCATGTCTAAATACATAGTCATTTCCTTTTTCAATATTTCTACAGGGAATAAGGTCAGGTTGACTATCTTTCCTCGACCACTTCTTCTTCCACTACTTTCTTTTAGATTATCTCTCTAGGATAGAAAAGTAGTATCATATTTTCGACAAGATCGGAAAGATATTAAACGCGCGTTAAGAATCTTGTTTTATATAGTTATCAATATATATTATCTTATAATCTTGATATATTTTGTTATTAAAATATTATCTCAAATATGATTCTTTCTAATCAATTATTTAACTATTATAATGTATCATAAGCTTATACGCGTTGAAATATTAAATTTTGATTAAATATCTTAATGTTAGGCAACTAATAATGCACAAATTTATATATTATAAGAACATGAAGATTACTTTATATAACTCGAATTACTTTGGAAAGTAAAATAATATCTTGAAAGTGTTTTAGATCAATTATTTCATTATTAATATATAAGCTTATATACCTTGGAATATTAAATTTTGATTAAACCACTTGATGGTAAGCAACCTTTTATACATACATATATACATATATATATAAAGATAACGAATACTGTTTTACAACATCGATTATTTCATTATTAATATATAATACATCACACTTTTAACATGTTCACACATTAAAATCAATTTAAGTTAAACGTTTCTGCACAGTAAGCAGCAATCTTTTATAAACGCCTACATATATAAATCTCTATCAGCAGAATCTTTAAACGTAGATAGATTCATTTCCATCAATTAATCAAATCAACGTAAAATGGTATTTTTCATTCATTGTCATCCGGAAAGAAATAGAATAAGAAATGAATAAATTTTCATTTCGATGGTGGAAGAAAAATAGAAAAAAAGAAAGAAAGAAAGAAAGAAAGAAAGTAGATAAAGATAATTCTTATCCCTTTACAATTCCATTCTCTCTCGAAAGATAGAAAAAGAAAGAAAGTAAAAAAAAGTAAGTAAGACGCTATCTTTCTTAGTTTCCCTCTGACAGGAGGAATCCCTCCGTAGGACTAAATCGTCGTAAGAATCTAAAATAACAGAAACGCGGAAGTTGGTGTCGACCTCATTTCTAAGATCACTGCACTATTTTTCCGATCGATAGAAAAGAACGGTACGGAACGGAACGGAACGGAATGAACGTCTTTACTTACTATCAGCTATAATACTTTCTCTTCGTAAACCCTCATTCCTATCTTTCTTTTCGATGGGAAATAAGGAAAGGGTGGCGGTGGTCTGTCGAATGTTGCAAAAGGTGGGTGGATTCAGTAAAGAAAGAGGAATGAGAGGGAAGGCATCTCAAACTCTCTTTCAAAATCGACAGCATCAAAAAGAAGCTATCAAAAATAAGAAACTACGTTGAAGTGTCGAGAGATCAAAGATTAGAATCGAATTTTAACGCATTTCTCTACAATTTCTCTCTGTCTGTCTGTATGTCTGTCTATCTGTCTATCTGTCTGTTACTATCGTTTCTCGTGTGATTTCAGTCTGTTGATTGAAGTTTAAAAGGAGCTTCGAGTCTGTGTATCTTGGTTGGATATAAGCGGATGAGTGAAACGATCGGTGCGATAACTATACGATGAAGATTCTTACCAAAAGAGATTTTCTCTCTCGTGATCAAGTAAAAGCTATCGAACTTTTTGACTCTCTCTCTCTCTCTCTCTCTCTTTCTTTCTTTCTCATACGCTTGTTGGTTCAAAGACTATCTTAGAATTAATTCCAAACCGATCCATTTCTGATGTCGTAGATATATACTTTATTTACTTACTTACTTAGTTACTTGTTTGCTTGCTTACTTACTTACTTACTTACTTACTTACTTACTTACTTACTTACTTACTTACTTACTTACTTACTTACTTACTTACTTACTTACTTACTTACTTACCAACCTATTTCTTCTACAGGGTAAAATAAGAAGAGTATATTCCAAAATACGATAACTTTATCACGGAAACTTTGCCATACACAAATGCGAGCGCTAACGTACGCTAACTTGAAAATCTTCCTCGTAACATTTATATCCAGCTTCTCATTCTCGAGGTTCATGAAATTTTCATGACTGGCATCGGGTAGCATCGACTCGTTCGCCAGTTTCTCCCTCTCTTTTTCTTTCTCTTTCTCTTTCTTCTTTGTTTGCAAAGTTTTCACGAGAAATCGTTCTAAGCTCCAAGCTTCGACGAGAAAGAAGAAGAAGAAGAAGATGACAACGATAGCAGCACGCGAGAATATGCGCTTCGAAAAGTATGAGAAAAGAAAGAAAGAAAGAGAGAGAAAGAGAGAGATAAAAAAAAGAGATGAGTGGTCGGATAGGATAGGATTTTGTAGCGACGCATTAAAAGTTGCCAAGTGCAAAGTTTCTTACAGAATGATCGTGGTAACAGACGTGCAGTAACACTCTTAATCTCCTTACCTGCAACCAATTTTTATATTTTCTTGTTTCCCCCCCCCCCACTTTCCATTTTTCCTTACTTTTTTTTATCTTCTCATCTTCGTGTCTTCCTATTTTTTCTAGGAAAACAAAAAGAACAATCCCACAGTTTATGTTTCTTCTTTTCATTTTTATTCGCTCGTATGTATGTATAATTTACTCGATCAAATTCTTCCGTGAGCTAATAATTTTCTTTTTCTCGCATTTGAAACACAAAAATGTCATTTAAATTAGTATGATTTATAACGTAGATTATATAATTTTTCGTTTCGATAATCGGTTTAATGAACACAATATATTATTATTACAACGAGAAAAATAATGAAGTTATTAAATGTTGTATTGATGCGATTGGAAAATAAATAATATATAATTTAAATGATTTCACTATTATGATGATTATAGGAAAAAATCTTTTAATTGTTTTATTTGTAAAAATGAATGATAAATTTTATGACGAAATATAAGAAATAAAATGATAAAATCAGATGTACTTTGAGTATCTCTTATCTATTCGAAACAAATCGGTTGAAAAGACATGAACGAAATTATTTGGCAAAGGTAATCGTGTCACGTGTAATAGAAAATTCTCATCGATTCAAATCTAATCCTACGATTTTCGTTATGGTGATAGAAATGTGTTCGCAATAAGAAAGAAAGGAAGGAAGGAAGGAAGAAAGCTGATAGAAGTGTAATCGAGCCTGACAGTTTCTGTGATCCTTGGAAACTACGATCGGTCACGTTTCATCTTTTATGGGGAGAAACTAGGGGAAGGAAATGGGTGGTATTATACCTGTGTAACCTTATTGACTATTCAAAGCAAATGATACAAACTCATACGTTTATATCTATATGCACACGAAAAGAGAAAGACAGATAGATAGATAGATAGATAGATAGATAGATAAATGTAGGTAATGTAAGACATGTAAATGAGTTAGCAACGTAAAGATAGTGATGCATATAATCATCGTAACCCCTTTTCATTCTGGAAACTATGACAACGAAGATGGTGCATGTTCAAGGGCAGACGAGATAGGCCATTTTATCTTGAGCATATATCGCAGAGTTGAGTCAGCAACGAGAAAGAAATAAAGATAGTTAGATAGTTAGACAGATGGATAGATAGATAGATAGATGCATACATAGATAGTTAAAGAAAGAAAGAAAGAAAGAAAGAATGAGAGTGATAGATGCTGTAACAGTAAGAGTTGAATATCCTGTCAATGGCGACCCACTTCTAAAAGCATTCTTGACTTACCAACGTATATATATATATACATTCCATGTATATATGTACGTGTACATACGTATGTATGTATGTTGTAACGTACAAGTTTAAGAGGCAAGTCTTAAAGTTTAAGACGTCGTCTGACGCAACGTTCCTTCCTTCTACTACTCTTTCTTCCTACATTCTCTCATTCTCTCTCTTTCTCTCTTCCATCTTCGGAAAAAGACGCGTGCACGTTTATGCTTTATAACACCACTAACAAAGTACAGCGAGAAAAAGGGGAAGAAAAGGGTGCTTTAAGTCGAACAAAAGCTTTCACCGTAAATGCTCTACGAGCTTTCCTACGTGTATCTATCTTGATACACGTATATTTGATACCATATACGTATGTGTATGTGTGTGTATAGAGAATAGACAAATAGATAGATACCTAGATAGATAGATAGATAGATAGATAGATAGATAGATAGATAGATAGATAGATGGTAGATATGTACATATGTGTGTATGTGTGTATATGCATGACTCGTGAGAAAAGCCCTTCGTCCTCTCCTCGATTACGCTTCGTCGTTCGGAAACTTCTCCAAGTAAGATAGAGAGACTGTGAGAAAGAGAAAAAGAGAGAGAGAGAGAGAGAGAGAGAGAGATCCCACGATCGATGACGCCACCGCCATCACGAAATTGCCAAAGTGCCGTCACGAAAGTGCACTCGCGCGAAACCTTTCTCGGTTTATCGTCCCGTCTCGAGAAGAAGAGGAAGTAGAACAGGAAGAGATAGAAAGAATGGAAGATAGAAGAGTAGAAAGAAAAGAAGAGACTACTTCTATCAGAATTGCAGACACTTTTTCTCTATCTTTTCTTTTTTATTTTTTCTGTTTTTTATTTTTTTACCTTTCTATTTCTTTTCTCTCTCTCTCTCTCTCTCTCTCTCTCTCTCTCTCTCTCTCATTCTCTCTATTTTTCTTTTCCATTTGCTTTATTCTTTTCATTGTAATAATAATAATAACACATATTCGATAACACATTTCTCTCGCTTAATCATTTTTATGTTGTTTGTCTATACGGATACTCTATTCATCTTATAGAAATCTCAAGAGAAAGAGAGAGAGATTGAGGAAGTTATAGTGGCGAGACAAATGTCGTTGGACTCCGAACGAACGAAGGAACGAAGTGGATTAGCGTTGATTAGAAACACTTGGTTGCTCGCTTTGATGCATAACAATTCTCAAAGCTCGTAACCCGATGACACGACAACGAATGGTTAACGACTAACTCGAGACGAAGAGATATATAGAGAGAAAGAGAGAGAGAGAGAGAGGGATAGAAAGACAAAGATAGATAGAAAGAGAAGGAAAGAGAAAAAGATGGAAGACGATCGGGGGACGTAATTTAAAAAGTTCCCTTCGTGAAATTGATAAATCGCAGGAGGTACCTTCATCTTTCTTTTCTCTTACGATCTACTACCAACCCCCTTCTTCTTTCCACCCACTCGCCCGTTCTTCCTCGTACACTTCTACAAAAATTTTCCCCACACCACCTGAATGAATACTCCTTCTTTTTTTACTTCCGGTAGTAAGAGTGCAATCAGCGTTAATCTGTTCCAACTAGTAATAAGTTGAAAAGTCCATTTTTCCACGGTCATCGACTTATGAAATCTACCTTAGAGCATCAGTACTATCACTACTACTACTACTACTACTACTACTACTACTATTACTATTGCTATGAAGAACGAGATCATTTTGTCTTTTTCTTTCTTTTTTCTTTTTTTGTTAGCGAAATAGAAGCGACGTCAGCGGCGCCAACGGCATTTTCCTTCGACCATCCGTATCCTTCGAGACTTCTCATCCTTCAGAACACCAATCTAACTCATACTACTACAATTTCACCCTCCTCGACTCAGCCCGTTCTCGACCGAGCCCCCAATTGAAGCCCCAAGAGCAACCAACCACCGCCACAACCACCACCACCATCACCACCACCACCACCATCGTCCTTCGTTGTCGACATTCTCTTCGTTGTATTATTTCCTATCCTTTCCTTCTTGAAATTGTTCTATCGTCGTATCGGCGATCGAAAATCGCGTAAAATTCATCGGGATAAAATGGTTGTGGAAGGGAAACAAGAGGAAGATCGATACGTTGCGATAACGTTGAGTCTTGTTTAATGGATCGTTAGCCGAACAAAAAAGGGATTTCGACGATGGCTCGTTGGTTCGTTACACAATGCTTACAACTCGTTTAATACTGTTCACGAAACTGTTAGTGCATGTATCGTTCGTTTTCCCCAGATTTTACATAGTGATTACAATTTTTTTTTCCTTTTTTCACCCCGCCCCCTCCACCCCCCCCCCTTTTTTTCCTTTTTTTTCGAGCTCCACACAACGTCGTTCAGAATTTTTTAACTTAAATGATTATTCTTGTTATATTTTTTAATGGATGGGATTTTTCTTTTTTTTTTTTTTTCCCCCCAATCTTTCCCATCGTAAGTTCGTTTTACATATTGTATATTGTTGAATGATCTAATAGAGTTTTTTTCGCGACAAGAAGAATTATTTTACGAATAATATAATATTATAATTGGTATTATTTTATTGTGTGTTAGATAAATTTGATTAACAAACGGTTCCAAAATGGGTTTATTGTTTTTTGTTTTTTTATTAATCCAATGATTCTCGATGAAACAACACGTGCCATACGAAAATATCTATCTCACACAATTTATTGTCAAATAATTTGATAAACAACAACAACAATTTATTTACGCAAAAAATAAAAACTTGTTAAAGTTTGTATCATTGCTACAAGAAAAAAAACAAAACTATAAGAATTCATTTTATTTTTCTAGAACAAATATAAATATTAACCAAACGAAAATATTCGTATCAATGATAATAATCAGGTAGATAAAAAGAAAATTGATCAATTAGATGAAAGAGAGATAAGAAAAAATGGTTGAACATTTACGGTATACCCATTATATCTAAATGTGTGTAATATATGCGACGTGAAGAAGAAGGAGGCACGTGTAATACTCATTAAAACGACGTATCAATTCGTAGGAAACATCGTTAAGAGAATATTACGGTGAAACGTGGATTTGAATCCCGCAAAACACTGTACGACGACGACTACGACGACGACGAGAAGGTGGAGGAGTAAGTTGAGGAAAATGTGGAGGATGAGATGGAGGAGAAGATGGGGGAGGGGGTGGAGGAGGACGCGGTTGTATATAAGTGCGACTAATTATACCAAAGCGAGTATAAATCACTCGACTCTCACGCTAATAGCGTTACCCGGAAGGCCTAGAGAAAGATTCTCTCTCTCTCTCTCTCTCTCTCTCACTCTATCTGCTTCTCTCTTTCCGTCTCTGACGTTTTCTCTTTGGAATTTCAGTGAAATCTAAAATGCAAATGGACTGAGGATGCCGAGCTTACTCGTCTGCGCTCATTAAATATTTATCCTCGTTGATCGTGATATTAACGCGGTTACATCGCAAACTCGAGTTGAAGTTCTTTTCTTCGAATAGAGAAGAAAAAAATAGAAAAAGGAAAGAAAAAAAAGGATAATAAAAATGTGGCAATTGAGAGAAGTACCGATATTAAAGGAAAATAATATATTTAATATACAGAAACAAAATTGTATATTTATGATAAAGAGATAAAAACCAAGCGCGTACAATTTGATCAAAATTAAAACGATAAAATGTAATATAAGTGAAACGATGCGAACTCGATAAAAAAAAAAAAAGAAAGAAAATGCATATAAAAAATAATTCGAAAGAAAAATCATTCGATTACGATTTAAAGGATGAAAAATAAAAAATATATTTATATATGAAACGAGATAGAAAAAAACCTGAACAAAAAGTAAAAAACGATGCTAATCCAATTAAACAGAAAAAAGCACAAACAATATGTATAAAATTAATATGAGCAAATTGTTCGATTGGAAATAACGAAAACAAAAAAAAAAAGAAAAGAAAAATAACGTAAAAGTAATAAAATCGAATGAAAAGTAAAGCGGAAGAGGAATATTTTTGTATTAAAAAAAAAAAAAAAAAAACAAAAAAAACAGAAAAAAAGAAAAATCGAACGAAAGAGAATGTAGGAAATACTTGAAATGGCCGTGAGCGTCTTAGCTGTATTTCATCGACGTAGACAGAGCTTGCGTTAGCATTAGCGTAATGCATACCACGGGAAGGTTTTCCATGGATAAAGAACCGCGAGAACGTTTCCTCCTACGGGTGTTACCGTCATCCCCTTGCCGAAGATTGATGAAGCCATCTTATACGAGACTATCCTCCGATCCTGTTCCTACTCTTCCTTCTTACTTTTCTCTCCTTTTCAGGTTTGCTCCTGAAGCTTCACGGGAAAAAAGAAAAAAAAAAATAGAAAAAATTCCAGAAGCAGACACGTTACCGTGCTTCCACAAATGTTCACTCGCGTACACGTATACACGTACACATATATAGGAGATATATAAAAATATATAGCTATATGTATACGAGAATGTGATATTTATTGAGAACCGTTCAAAGATCGTGAAAAAAAAAAAAAATATTGTCACCTGAGAAAAAGCATGGGTGTTACTACTACCATACTATAGATGTGTGATATACGTGTACGTGTGTAATATACTTTGTCGTAATATGGTATATAAACATCTTCTTTCTCGTAGGGCAATTTATTTTCTCCAACCAAGGAATGATTTTATATTTTCAAAGAAAAGAAAAAAAGAAAGAAAAATATTATACGCACGATATTTTCAAAGAAATAAATTTACTCTCGAGAGTAAATTTTAACGCGACAGGGCTTTACATTTAGGCGCGTTTCCTATTTAAAATTATTTATTTAGATATTTTGTTAAAAAGCAAAAAAAAAGAAAAGAAAAGAAAAACAAGAAAAACGTACCGATCGTATTTTACCGATTAGATATAAAAGATAATTTCTTAAAAGATTTTTTACCATGATTATTTTTATTAACAAGTTGGAAGAGGAAAAGGAGGAAAAAGGAAATAGATATGGTATACGTGACATTTTGTTTCGAGATTCTTAATAGATAAAATTTAATTGGCTTGTATCTTCCCATGCGGGAAAGAGAACGATCTTATGCGATTGTAGATGCGTATCGGTGACATAAACGAGCTGAAACTAACGCGAAGAAAATGGCGTTAATGGCTCTTTCTCATTCTATCTTTCTCTTTAGTTTTCCTCCTTCTCTTATTCCTCTTTCTCTTTTTTCTTCTTCAATCTCAACATCCTCGCTAAAATTAAGATCTCTCTCTCTCTCTCTCTCTCTCTCTCTCTCTCTCTCTCTCACTTCCTTTACTTGTAATTTAATTTCATTAAAAACTAAAGCAGCAATTACCAGAAGCTATCGTATTATGTACAATATTTATGAACTATGTATTATATTATATTATATATATATAAACAATATTAATTTTAATCCGATTACAAACATTATTTTACACTCCAGTCGTGAACTATACTTAAATACCCATTATCTTGAAATTTAGGGAGCATTTATAGACGAGTGGATAGATATTCGAACGATAAAATGGTTTGGAGGAGAACGAGACAATGTATAATATTAGTTATGAGTAACATAAAGTTTAACGATACAAACTTGACATGGATATTCGATTTGGACAAAATGGCGTTGGCACTAGGACAATATGTTTCCTTTATCCTTCCTTCCTCCTTCTTGAAATGAAAAAAAAAAAAAACAAAAGGAAAAGGAAAACCGATCAGAGATATTCGTGGAATTTATCATTTTACAGTTGAAGTGCAGAGGCACACATATATCTCTTGAAACTGCAGTATTCGCATTCTCGAGTGGAGACTTTTTTTAAAGAGAGTAAAAGATAGCAAGTAAGAGAATGAGAGAGAGAGAGAGAGAGAGAGAAGGAGAACACGAGCTATGTATCTTATAAAAGAACAAGCAGGAGTAGGAAGGATATAAAACTACGGTATGGAAAAGAGAGAAAAAGAAAGAAAGAGAGAGAGAGAGAGAAAGAAAATGTAAAGAGTTGAAAATAAAAAAAGTCACAGAAAGAGAAAAGACGGGTCATCTTGTTAAAAGGACAAGCCAAAAGTGAGAAGGATGTAGAACGATAGTATAGAGTAGAAAAAAGAAAAATAGAAAATTTAATAGAAAGCATGAGAAAAAGAGAGAAAGAATATAAATAAGCTAAAAGATAGAAAGAAAGAAAAAGAGAGAAAAACAAATTTTGAAGGAAAGAGAGAGAGAGAATAAGAAAGATAAAAAGAAAAAAAATAAAGAGAAAAAAAGGAACGAGCAATCTAGTAAAAGAACAGAAGCAAAAATGAGAAGAAAATAGAATGAAAGTATGGAAAAGAGAGGAAAAATATAAGGGTTGAAGACAGTGTGGAAAATAGTGCGAGAGAAAAAGAGAAAGAAAGAAATAAAGAAAGAAATAAAAGAAGAAAATCGTAAGGAATGGTATCCGAAGCTAGCCATCCTTCTCATTCTGTCTCTTTCTGGGCGTCGTCGTCGTCGGCGTCGGCGCCGTCGTCGTTGTCGTCGTCGTCGTACTACTTCAAGCAAGTAGTCGAGCCCTGTTCATAGTCAGCCGGTCAGACAGGGCCCTACCAAAGCCTTTACTTAGGTACAACCGCAGTGCGACAATTTGATAGGCTCGACGATAACCCTTTTAGGGGAAAAATGTTCATTCTTTTTTATATTCATTTTTGATATTCATTTTGATTTTTCTCTACCAAATAGAAATTATTGTTCGTAAGATTTCAATATCGTTCGGATTATATGTACTCACGTATATATCTATCTTCTTTTTTTCTTTTTTTTAATAAGCACTTTTTTATTCTTTTTTATATATATATATAAAAGCCTATTTTTTATTCTTATTATTATTATTATTATTATTATTATTATTATTATTATTTTTCTTCTTTTCTTTCTTCTCTTTTTTTTTTTCTTTTTTTTCCAAAGAAAGCCCTTTTTTCATTTCACTACTTTTTTCTCTTTTGTTCAACTTTCCCCAACATACCCTTGATAAAGTCTCATGATCCTGGTTAAACAAGGATAAATCCACGATCCAAAGGATGCTTTGTTGTCGATACAACCATCTTAAGACTGACAAAGAAGAAGATAGAAAGACAGAGAGAGAGAGAAAGAGAGAAAATAGAGAAGTAGAGAGGGGGGGAAGAGGTTCCTTCAGAAAGCACATCTTGGAAACCTTTGCTTCGTCTCGTGTCAATGAAGCTGAGGCCTTATTACGCTATCGAGGCTAATTTGTCGACGAGGAAGTTTGCCAATGAGTATTCTCTCTCTCTCTCTCTCTCTCTCTCTCTCTATGTCTCTTCAAGAAGACAACCGATAAAGCTAAAGATGAAAATGACTAAGACGACGAGAAGGACGAAGACGAAAATGATAACGTCGAGTTTCCCCTTCAACTTCCCCTCTCTCCCAACCCCACCCCACCACACCCCATTCGCGACTTTTCTATACTAAAGTCATCAATCAGTTGATCCGATCTTCGAAAAAAATTTTTTCCATGATAAAGAAATTTATCTTTGAAGCGTTGAAATGGTGATATCCATCGAGACGATAATACGAGAATCCACGAAGGATAAAGGGATGGAAGTTCGAGTCGGAACTAATCCTCGTGGACCTAAGTAAACCATTTCTAATGGATCCTGTCACGGGACTCCGAAGGAGCCTTTGCCAGAACGTTGTGTACTTCGCTTTAGTGGACTAGGAAGTGACGATCGTAATGGAGAATCGACCCACTGCGATGGGATAACTTAACAGCTAGGGAGAGAGAGAGAGAGAGAAAGAGATAAAAATAGATAAAGAAAGATATAGATAGATGAAATTTATTATACGTCTATCATAAAAATCGATTGATTAATTAATATATTGAGAGATTAAGATATTTAAGAAATACCTTTGACCTACATTCTCTAAAAAAAATTCTAACTCCCTCTAATGGTAGTTTATTTAATAATTCTTATATATATAATATAATATTGATTATCTTAATAGATTATTTATTGATCTTCGATTAGAAATATTTGTATCGCTTTTTAAAAAATTGTCTTTCTTTAGAAAATGGTGAATGAAAGATATATGACTCTAAATCAAATATTGTCGATACTTCTATTAATTTTCTTCTATTAAAGAAAGATAAAAATAAAAAAATCTAACCAAAAAAAAACACCCCTCAATAATAATTAAATATAATTATTTATTATTTCCTGTCAAAAAAAAACTTTTAATCAATGATTCATACAAGCATTCAATTCTTACTTTAAACAAATAACACTTTTAATTTATCTATTATCTCAACAAAAATTCTTTTAACTTATTAAAAAGTATAGAAAATGTAAAGAAAAAAAAAACGCCTCCTCTCCCTAACCCCCCATATTAAATATATATTAATTGTACAGATTTTTTTTCTTGAAAAAGAAAAAAAAGGAAAAATACAATATGATATAAACTTGATTGATAATTCCTCTATAGAAAAATTAAACTCTTACACGATATATAAAATTTATACAAAATATATATATATTATATCAACAAATTGTCTAGTTTTGTAGAGAAAGATAGAGTTAGTATCTAACGAAGAGACATGCCAGTCTGATGGTCTTCTATATAACTATCTAGAGAAGAGAGTACGCGTGCAGCAATCAGAGTTTGTTCCAAGTTACCACAGTGCATTGGAGAGAACGACAGCATCCTCTCTCTCACTCTCTCTCTCTCTCTTTCTCTCTCTCTCTGTTTCTCTCTCTCTCTCTCTTTATTTCCTACTCTCTTACTCTCACACTTTAGCTCATGAACGCGAATTCATCGAGTTCTCGAAGCTTCGTTCGTAGAAACTACGTCCAACAAGGATTTCTCCTGCATCCAAAGCTCGCATAGGATTTCCTATCCCTCTTTCTCTCTTTCGTTTCAGACGAAGTTTATCCTCGTTCCCTACAATTTCGTGCCTCGCTTTTTGTCGTTCTCTCCTCGTCAATAAAGCCAGGCTCTTGACGAGAAAGAGATAAAGATAGATAGATAGATAGATAGATAGAAATACGAGGATACGTTTAACAAATCTAACATTTATTCACATTTTATATTACTTTCAAAGTCAAACAAATGTTAAAATTATCAAATTAAAATTCATCCATTCTCATTGAATTTTCTTTTTTCTTTTAATATCTATCCATACCTTATCAATTCGAGTTGAAACGAAACAAAATATAAAAATGTTCTAATCGTTCGATCAATCCCGAATATATGTAAGAGGTTATCATAGAAAAATTTCTCGATGGTTTCCCATCTTTTTTATTTGTACAATTTTTTTTTGTTCTTTTTTCTTTTTCCTCTTTTTTTACTAAACTATCCATTCTACTACAACCCACCCATCTTTTTCCCTCGAAGTGTAAGAAGATTGATGATCGAAGCTCGTAAATGTGAATCCTTCCGTCGAATTTCTTCCCTGTCCTTGGTCTTTAATAGCCTACTGGGATTGGCCTGAAGTAAAAAGAACGAAAGAGAACAAGAGAACAAGAGAAAGAGACAGAGAGAGAGAGAAAGAAAGAAAGAGAAAGAGAAAGAAAGAAAGAATGAGTGAGAAGGAAGATGGTTATGGGAATGGTGGTACTGAAAACTCATCCTTCCCCTGATCGTCCTTGCCATAGTAGCAAACTGTGTGACGAGAGACAGCAGACAGGCAACAAAAGATAGGTCCTTCCGGATCTTCAAGCTCTTAGTCCCAGGCACCTTCTTTTGTCATTACCCATCAGCTTTGCTCTCGGAAACTAACGTAAGGTTTAGGAGGCGGTCGAGTTAGCCGCGTAAATTGGCTTAAAGGATTTCCCTGTTGACGAGGTTAATAACAGTCAACGTCGTAAGCTCCTACACATCTCTCTCTCTCTCTCTCTCTCTCTTTCCTTCGATCTAACTTTTTTATATCCCACCTCGTATACTGAAGTTTGAATAGATCGATAGATCAGAAATTGGT
>NW_014569737.1:300303-318331 GCF_001313835.1 Polistes canadensis
TAACGTATTCTTATATCAAGGTAAAGAGAAGTAGAATTCAAGTGAAAAGAAGTTATAATATGTAACTATATATATATATATATAAGTATATATAGGTGCGTACACACAGCTTATACAGGGTCGTCCGCAAAACCGTAAACAGCCCTTAAACGTAGCCCTTAATCCTCATCTCTGAGCTTAGAGAACGGTTCTATACTTACTCAGTAGCACTGAACTCTACGAGATTGCCTTTATAAATATCACTTTGGTCTTTCTATCTTCTACGTGTAAATGTATATACATATATATAAATTCATATATATATGAGAAAGAAAATCGATAAATCGGTAAATCGTTTACGAATCTAATGAGTTTCTTTCGCAAATTAGATGAGTCCAATTAATCGAATAATCGAAATTTAACTGAACAATATACGAGCACGGATCGACTCACACGTTCGTTTCTCTTTTAATTTTTTTTTGTTTTTTTATTCTCTCATTGTTTATCTATCTCTCCTTTTTTTTTGTTTCTATTTCTCTCTTTCTCTATTTTCCCTCTCTCTCTTTAACTGTATGTCACTATTTTCCTTTCTACATTGTTGGCTTGTTTTATCGTTAATTGCTATTCCATGTTAAATACATACTACGCGATACATACTCGCACGTTCCACTAAATTTGAATTGGCATATTGATTGTAATTACTGACTCTAATCCGTAATTATTGCAGCTGTAATTACACGCTCACTATGATCATTCATATTCGATTCCCAAGGGAGAATTTGTAACGTGCCGAACATATAAACACGAATATAAATACAAATATAACACGGGAAATATATAGAAGGGAAGGAAAAGAAAAAAAAAGAAAGAAGAAACTAAAAAGGGGGATGCGTAATCGAAGAATCAATCGGAAAGAATTCCCCAAAGTATTTTCATCGTTTTAAAATTCGCTCTCTCTCTCTCTCTCTGTCTCTCTCTCTCGTTTTGCTGGTTTATATTAAAAAGAAAAGAAAGAAAAATTGAACTATTTACGTGCATCGATGTAACAAAATGCAGTCTTTGTATATTTCGGGTTTACGAAAGGAAAAAAGAAAATGGATAAAAAAAAAAAGCAATTATCATTTTTTATCGTAGCAATGCGAAATTATTTTTACGTCAAAACATGTTTCTCATTCGCGATTCAATATCTCGTAATATTTTTTATAATAATTTAGGAAACGTTATAGACGTTAGAGAAATCAAAAAGTGTCGTTGTTGTATCTTTCGCGTGAATACGAAAAAAAAGAAGATAAAAATTCATCACTTCTATCGTGACATTGTTAAATAACAGAAAAACAAAAAAAAAAAAAGAACAAGAAAAAGAAATGTTCTATATATATTATATACTTAACGTCAAAAAAACACGTCTAACACGTTGAAAATTAATGTCAGGTATTTTTTATGATAATTTATGAAACGTTATATGTCAGAGAGATCAAAATGTAAAAGATGGTAAAGGGAAAATAGAAGTAGAAAGATCCTAACGTACCGTAACTAATTCGTAGAGTGTACACGCGAGTCATAAGCACGTGCCGAAAACGTTCGTAGTTGTGTAGCAGTGAAAGGAAGAAAAGCAGACTACAGAGAGAGAGAGAGAGAGAGAAAGAGAGAAAGGGGTGGTGGAAGAAGGGAAGGAGAAAGGGAGGAAGGCATCACGGCGCCGAGTAACACAACCACACCCTCCGAAGGGCTTGCTGGATCGATAAGCACTACCCTCTGCTAAAGCAGGGGAGGAATGACTAGAGAAACAGAGAGAAGAGGAGAAATGGGGGTGGGAAAGGAGAGGGTGAAAGAAAGAAAGAAAGAAAGAAAGAAACAGATAGAGAAAACGGCCCACGAAAAAAGGAGAGCAAGAGAAAGAAAGAAAGAAAGGAAGAAAGAAAAACAGGGGGATGAGACAAATTGTCAGAGATCTCGACGCTCTGCTTCTGCCACTTTCTTTCTCGGTCAGTTACCTGCCAGTAACAAACTTCTTCCCTTAGGTTCGATCTATTCTTTTTTTCCGAAGTTTCTAGCAAACTGGGAAATTGTTGGTTGTTGGAAAAAAAAAAGAAACAAAACAAAACAAAAAATGTCACGATTCATATATATATTGTTCCGATCTGGATTTAGAGCAATGTTTTGTCCTCATTTTCTTTCGGATCATATTTTCTATATTTCTCCAACACTTTCAAAAATTGCGAATGTTTTTTCTGTAAACGCGTAAGTAGAATTGCTTTTTACGTTGATTTAACTTTTTTTTTTTTTTCTTTTAAACGAGTCTAAACATATTTTCTTTTCAATGATAATTGAAATGTGAATATTTAAATTAAAATGTTTCATCCTACGAGTGTCAATGGGCTGGTAATTTGCACTTCAGAGTATTGAGATAATCCTTCAGTAGGGTATATACGATCCGCAAATTAAAAAAAACAGTAATTTAAATTAAACAATAGATAAATATAGACAAATAAATAACATTACTAAAAAAAATCTCTCAAAATGAGTAGTCCACGATAAGTACATAAAAATAAAAAAAAAAAACAATATAAATGAGAAGATCGCGAAATTGGCTTGAAAAAAAAAAAAGTAAAACACACAGAGATACGTATGAAATTTTAAATATAAAAAATGCGGAATAAATTTTAAATTTTAATAAAAATTAAAGAGAGGACGAACCGAAGGTATATGTAAAAAAGAAAAAAAAAAGAAAAAGAAAGAAAAAAAGGCATAATCGATTGATATATCAAAGTCTAGTTGGATCGATTAGATCATATAAAACGTGAATAGAGGATGTGGAATTTGAAATGGTCCCGTAGATGGTGGTACGTTGTAAGATAGCTAACAACCATGTTCCGTATATATAACGGTGTGCAATCTCCATCGTAGTAGAAGATATCACAGGGATAGAAGATCCTTCCTTAATAGGATATAGCTTTTGTCTTCGTAGTAGTGGTATCACCAACGATGATAGTATTAGAACTATGCAAAGTGAGTAAGAGAGAGAGAGAGAGAGAGAGAGAGAAAGAGTAGGAGTGCTGACGATCGGTACTAACGATCAACTGAAGATGAAATAATATTCTCGAAAGCGTGCTAACTGTGAGACTACCAATTCCACATTCTCTAAACCTTCAACAGAATCTACGACTATCAATAGTGAATATTCTCATTCCTTTACGATCCTAATCGTCTAGTCGTTCGTTATCTAAAGACAGAAAGAAAGAAAGAAAGAAAGAGAGAGAGAGAGATCATTGAAAGAAAGAACGTTTGGCAAGGACTCGTTAATTACCGGAAAACGACGGTAACGTCCTTCGAAAGACATTTAAATATAGAGAGAGAGGATAAGAATAAGAAGAATAAGAATAAGAAGAAGAAGAAAAAATAAAAAGGTATGGCACTTGGCCAGGAACCAATTTCTAAAGGACTTTCGAACAAAACGCGTCACTTTCCGCGTTCTCGAGAAAGCTCGTAAAGTTAGAGCTACTCGGTTTAGCTAGGAAATGCTGCTGCTGCTGCTGTTGCTGCTTTCTTTCTCCATCGCGAAGAAAAGAAAAAAGAAAAGAAAAAAAAAAATAGGAATATAAGAAAAAGACTTTGGTGGGCAACGGGCCGAGATTGTTGCGACATTCTTCGAAATCCTTTGCTAAGTGCCGACCGAAGGTCGATATTAATTCACCCTTCCATCCCCCTTGTCTTTTCCTTACTCCCATACCTTCTTTGATTTCTTATCTACTTCTACTTCTATGTCTCTCTCTCTCTATCTGTCTGTCTTTCTCTCTCTTTTAACTAAGTTGAAGAAAGACAATTTTACATGCAAACTAGTATCCGCAAGACTCGTATAACACTAACACCTGATTCTAAAGTAACTGAGCGAGCAAATGCTGAAGCGATTGCGGAAACGAGGACACCCGGTACAGAACGAGGCGATAACAGTTCCAACGAGTTATAGGGGGTGTAAAGTTAGTAGTAAGCTTGCCCCCTTCCCGAGGTGGAGGGTGGTGGAGATTGGTAGGAGTTGGATGAGAAAGACGAAATGAGAAAGAAAAAGGGAGAAGAAGAAGCATAAAGGTAGAGTTCTCAAATAGTAGTAGTAGTAGTAGTAATAGTAGTAGTAGTAGGAAAAAGGAGAGAAAATAAGAGTAACAGTGGTAGTAAAAGAGGAATGTTCCTACGTGTACGAGGGGTTGAAAGAAAAAGAGTTGCATAGGGACTGCAGTAAATACTTATCAATGCCGTACAGAATTTCTACACGTCGGCGGCTCCTTCTTTTCGTTGTAAGAAAACTCGTACAGTTAAATCGACTCGAACGAAAGAACGAAGAAACCTTTCCATTCCTGTGAAATATCTTTCCTTCTTCTTCTTCTTCTTCTTCTTCTTCTTCTTCTTCTATATCTTCTATTTCTTCCTACTTCCTTCTTCCTTTCGGTTTTTTTACATTTATTTTGTTATTTTCTTTTTCTTTCCTTTTTGTTTCCTTCAATACGTTGCCTCGCGAAATCGAACGGTTATGTAAATCGTTATTTTTCATCTATGGATTCGGCGAATAAGGAAAAGAAGGGAAAAAGAAAAAAAAAGAAAGCAAATAACTAAGGGAACGAGAAGAAAGAAGAAAAAGGAAAAGAAAAGAAAAAAAAATGGAAAAGAAAGGCTTGGGAAAAAAGTCTAAGAGTAACGGAACTTCGGCAATGGAGTTGAGTTGGCACTATACTACTAGAAGGAATAAGCCGCCGTCGTGCAAGCAACGCTTCGTATTTCATTTTGAATCTTAATAAGAAGCAAAACTCGTTTCGAAAGTTCTTGAAAATTACGTAGAATACTGGCATGTTATTTTTTGTTATTAGGAGGGGTTGGTATATTGCTACGATGCGACGCTTACAACACACCGTTACCTTATAACCTACGAAAATTCGATTAAAACAAAACTAAAAATAATAATCGCAGTTATTCGACTTATATGTCGATGAAAACAAAAATTGCACGATATTTTGTTTTATTTCTTATTTTATTTACACCCCGTATATAAAATACTTGTACTAGAACGCGTTGCTTTTTCCTCTTTCTTGTTCTTTAATTTCTTTTCTTTTCTTTTCTTTCTTTCTTTCTTTCCCTTCAAAGAAGACGAATAGTAATTGGAAAAAGTCATTATTACTGGTACCACCACCACCACAAACGCCGTTACTATTACTTTTACTTACTACGACGTCGAACGATTACCTTTACGATACCATAATTAACTTCCCGTAATCTCATTTGTAGTCACATTACTATTAACGATTGGTAAAACCTTTCTGCGGCTAAAGTCATTGGACAAAAAAAAAATAAAAATGCGTAATAAAAGATATCGTTGGGTGGGGGTCACGAAATTTTTTTCCTATTAATTTAATCCTTTTCTAAATTTATTCACAAATTAAAAAAAAAAAAAATACAAACACACACAATACCAACTACCAACGCGTTATATGCTTAAATTCGTTAAAAAAATTTTCCCGGTACGCCAAATCCTAGCGCGTGAGTTACTCGTTTACTTCGATAACAAAAAGAAAATACGCTTCTAATTATAAAACTTTCGTTTATAACGCGAACACGCGCTTTTTTTTTTTTCGTAAACGAAACTAAACTAAACGAAATAAATAGTAGGTACGTAGAGATAAAAAAGTATCTTTTTTAATCTCGTCTCGTAGTTCGAGATAATCGGTTAAAAACCGAGCAAAATAAAAAAAAAGAAAAAAAAGAAAAAACAAAATTGTACAAAATTGAAATCCTTTAAAGAATTATCCTGACCCTCTTTTCTTTCCTTTTCTTTTCTATCTTTTTTCCTATTTTTATTCATATTCCATCCCCTGTCCCTTCCTATCCCTTGTTTTATCTCTTTCCTACCCATTATTACTCCTATCTCACTCCCACGCACTCGATGATGAAGATTGAACGTAATTTATTTGCAATTTCACATCCCCACCAGGCATCGTTACGCGGGGGGAGGGTCAGGAATTTAATTTTCTCCGTGCTAGTACATCGCTGCTATGAATCTTTGTAGGAAAAAACTCGTTGCTATCTCCCTTTCTCTCTCTCTCTCTCTCTGATATGTCCTCCATAAAAAAATAAAAGTTCAACGGGCATATGGAAGGTTGTCTCATAATCAGAATCATGCGTCGTCTACAACACTGTTGAAACGATTGTTGGAATACTTTTATCAACAAGATGACTTTTGATATAAGCCTGGTATAATATACAATGCACTACACTAACAAAGATTGCATATAAATTAGGAGTAAACATTATATTGATAAATTAAATATGTTACACGACGCGCTCTCGCGTTCGTAGGAAATATAATAAAAGCTTGATGGAAATATGATCTCAAGTATTATCGTTGATATATTATTTTTCAAAATATCAAATTCAAATTTTTACAAGAAGACAAATTTTTAGATAGACCAATATATTCCAATTACTATTACGAATAAACGAATATTTACGTAATTTTGTTGAATTAATCGATTCCAAAAAAAAATGAAAAACAAAAAATACCCTGACCTACTTTTAAACACATGTGACTTTAACGATGATCAATATATTCCTAAACAAATTTCCTTATATTTTTTTGTATACAAAATGGAAGAGAGAGAGAGAGAAAATAAAATAAAAAAAATAAAAAAAAGTGTGATTAACTTATGAAGTATTATACAATACACACGGAGACATATTCCTAGAAAAATATATTTTTCCTAAAAGGAGAGTACTAGAACGTTCATTGAGAAGAACGGAAGAGAGTATAGACGATCTAGAAAGAGAAAGGTAGGGGAAAGAACGATCGGCGGTTATGGGGTTGCCTATAACAGTAAAGCGTGCGATTTGATGGGAGCCAATACATTTGAGCTTATCACCTTATCACCAGTGGGTATACACCCCTACTAGGAAGCCCTCATCCACAGGGTAGCTCGCTATAAAATACAGAACGTAAAATACAGAATCCCACCTCCTGTTGAACCCCCTACCCTTTCTCTCTTCGCTCTTACTCCTCCTACTTCTCCACCCACTCCTCTTTCTCTTCCTCTTCCTCTTCCTCTTCCACTTCCACCTCTAGCTTTTCCATCCAGTATTGTCGAAACTGGTGGCAGCACCAGCAACAACAACAACAGCAACACCAGTAACAGTAACAGGAACGTTTCGACGGTGAGCAGCGAGCCCTTTTGCATGGAATCACCCTCTGCAACAGACATAGCCCTCTTTTACCCTTCGAAAACGACGCACGTTGTCACGTCAATCGATCAACGTGCGCGATTTCGCGGCGATACCTTCGCGTTCAACCACACACGAATACATACGTTAATGCATGCATGCATGCATGCATGCATGCTTGCTTGCTTGCTTGCTTGCTTGCTTGCTTGCTTGCATGCATACATACACGCGTATGTATATTCACGTATATACACACGCACATACAATTGCTCTGTCATTTTATACATTGTTGTCGCTCGGACCGAGACACTTTTGCCAGCCAAATTTTATCGTTGGATTCGACCTTTTAATTACTAACACTCCCCCAACCCTCTCTACTCTCTCTCTCTCTCTCTCTTTCACTCTTATTTTTTCTTTTTTTTTTTTTTTTGATAGCACGTCGATACTACGCTCGGGATCACGTTACGGGGAATTTAGATTTCCTGTCGATTTGTGAAAATTCAACGAGGAACCATTTTTTTGTCCTCTTTCTACTCGCATTCTTTATTTCTATTTCTATTTTTAATTTTATTTTTATCTCTCTCTCTCTCTCTCTCTCTCTCTCTCTCTCTCTCTCTGTTTTTCTCTTTTTCTCTTTTATTTGGATGAATGAAAATAAATCGACGTTACCAGTGACGAATATGAAATTCATCTATTTTATTGCTACTTGTGTCAAGGAGAGGTGAAACAATGAAAACGTCTCCCATTAATTACACCTTGTTGTTTGAGTTATTTCAATTTTCACTGAAATATTATTAGAAATAATGAGAACTAATGAATCCCTTTTTCTATCGCTTTTACTTTAAGAAACGATCAAAATACGCGGTAGAATGGTTTGCGAAAGGGGATGGTAATTTGTTTCTAAATAAATCGTACGACTTCTCCTATCATTCGTCTTAAACGAAGATTTGTATTGCAATCGAGTATGACGTGATTTAATTAATTTCTATCAAATAAACGCTACCCTTTCTTTCTCTCTCTCTCTCTCTCTCTCTCACTCTTTCTCTCTCTAAATAATAAAAATAAAAATTAAAAATTAAAAAGTATACTAGCTCTTTCAATTCTTCGTTTTTAAGCAACAATTATCGTAAATAATAAATCATCTTCGTATAAAATATATATCTTCGATATTACGCGAAACTTTGAGATTTCCATCTAAATGATTTTTTATATCTAGCTATCTAATAAAAATAATAATACGAAATAAACTATTACTATCACTTTCTCTCTCTACTTTGCATTACTATTAAAATTAATAAATCATCTTCGAATATAAAATATATCTCCGATATCGTACAAAATTTGAATTCCCATCTAAATTATCTCTTCCATCTCAAACTATCTTTCTCGTAAAAATAAAAAATAAACAATAAAAATCGAAGAGAAAGAAAAAAAGAAAAAGAAAGAGACAGAGAGAGAGAGAGAAAGAAAAAAAAGGGTCTAATAAAAAGGAAAAATAAAAAGGAAGCCATCGGCTTCATTGTCCATGAAATTCAAGAAAGAAATGCGAGTAGGTTGTTGTGGACGAACCCCGTAAGATTTAAAAAGTAGGGAAAAAACAAGTAGAAAATAAAAAAAAAATAGAGAGAGAGAGAGAAAAAAAATATCGTGAAGGTTTTGAAGGTATATATATATATATATTGCTGTCTCTCTCGGTCGTCTTCGTCGTCGATTGACAGGACGTCGAGTGCCATCGGTGTTTACACGTCCCTGGGGGCAGTAGGGTGGTATCGTGGCCTGAAAGCCACCCCTATACACTCATCCACCGACACTGTATACCCGCCCTTCCCCCTCGGGCTCGTTTTTCCTGCATATTGGAAGAATAACACCGACACTCTCTTTCTCTCCTTCTCTCTCTCTTGTTTTTTTTCTTCTCTTTTAGGCTCCGATTTCGTTGAGACGGCTTTCAGCAAAGATAAAAAAAAAAAAAAAAAAGAGATATTGTTTTAAAACAAAAATCTTTATCCCCGAGCGTGTAAAACGATAAATCTTATCTTCCTCTCTTTTTCTCTCTCTCTCTCTCTCTCTCTCTCTCTCTCTCTCTCTCTTTCTTTTTTATTTTCATTTTATTTTGTTATTTTGTATTTCTTTTCTTTTGTCTTTTTTTTTTTTTTTTGAGAAAATGACAGATCAATGGGAGGATCTCTTAAAGATAATGAGGATACGTGAGCGATATAAGAAATGGGATAATCTTTGGTTGGTGTGTCGTTACGTTTAATAGAAAGAGTTGATCGTTGTTATACGTTTCTACTTGTTGTTGTCTACTACTTGTTATTCTTGTTGTCGTACTATCGTACCAATTATTACACGACAGGGATGACTTTTCTCGGAATGGCCAATACAAACTGCATCTTGGCTCTGACCAACCTTGTTATACATAACTATATATATATATATATAGGGATGGGGTAAGATATCACAAGGGAACAAAACGTTCTCGTAACACGTACGTCAAACGTCTCTCGTATTCCTGAAAACCTGAGGGAAATCTCTGGCTTCGCGAGGACACCGGAGTCCCATTTATATACTAGCTCCTCTTCGTTGCAATCGAGTACCTCTTTCTCTTCGTATCTTCCTTCCTTTATTTTCCTTTTTTTGTTGTTTTCATTTTTGTTTTTGATAAATAAATGGTATCAACGAGCTTTGTGAAGAAAAAAAATAAAAAAAAAAAAGAAGAAAGATTGACGAGATGATTTGAAATTTGACAAGTATTGTATTATTGATCCAAATCGTAAAAATAAAAGAAAATAACAATGTTCGAAGGCGTGTATAGGTACGATTGTTTTTACATTTGATTCTTTTTTTTTTCATTTTATTGTCATGAATATCACGAGAGGGATGGAAAAAGATAAAGAAGAAGAAGAAGAAGGATGTAGAACCACTTGAAAGCGATTCAGCCGAGTGTCCGAGGTAAATCCTAGAACCGAGTCTCTCATGAGTATCCCAGGATAAAAACAGTATCCATGGGATCAGTTGGAAGGATTTCACGTTACGTGTGTTCTGACTTTAATATCTCTCACGACGTTGCTTTTGAAAGGAAAAATTCGTTTTCTTTTCCATTCCTTTCCTTCTTGTCTTTTTTTGTTTTTTTTTTGTTTCTCTTTCATTTTTTTCCCCTTCTTCTTCTTCTTCTTCTCTCTTTTTTTTTCTTTACATCTCATAATTTTATCGCAAACTCTCTCAAAACCTTTTCTCGATAACCGGCTACGCAAATGGCAATATCGAGTCCAATTACACACGAAACTTTTTATAACTACGTTTCTCTCTCTCCTTCCTTCGAGAATCTGAACAAGAAGCTACGAAAGTCGTTCGGAGTAAAAGAAAAAAAAAGAGAGAGAAAGAGAGACAGAGACTGAGTCTGAGAGAGAGAGAGAGGAAACGAGGAAAATAAATGAAATAATCCGGGACGTGTTTTTCTTTCATGATAAATCGTACGATCCTTCTTTCGCAGATGCTGCCAAATGCAAATGTCGTTTCGCGAAAGGAGATCTAACTGAACGTTTCCTCGCTGCTGCAACATTCGAGGAATATTGCGAAAATTCGGTAACGAGGAAGTAACGACCGAGATAGAAAGGGATAGAAAGATATAAAGAAAAAAGAAAAAGAAAGTAGGAGAAAGAAAAAAAAAAGAAAAAAAAAAAGATGCGAACAATTTCAAACCCCTTGAATATACAATGTACATACTTACTTACGGGTACTTAATCTCTCTGTCTCTCTCTCTCTCTCTCTCTCTCTCTCTCTTACTTACTTTTATAATACTAACGATTCAAGAAAGGACTATCCTAAAATTATCCATTTTTCTTCATAAAAGGAAATAGAAATTTGACGTACCACAAGTATATTAGCATAGAATTTACATGAATGCCGTGTTTATTTAATCATTTATGATTACGCAAATGTATTCGCATAAATTTCCCTTAAGAATTAATAAAATATTCCTCGGTCTCTAGCTGCCTTTATCTTCCCTACCTTCTAACCGAGACGAACGTAAAGACAGATGGATAGACAGATAGAATAGATAAAAAAAAAAAAGGAAGAAGAAGAAGAAAAAAAAAAGATTCAATGTGATAAAGAAAAAAAAGAGAAAAAAATTGATTTAAATCAGTTGAACTTTTTCAATATCGCATATGGGCAAAAATTTCATTCAAAATCCTCCCAAAATTGACTGTAACGAATATACACGACCTATGATTAATTTTTTTAAATCCAGAAAATAAATTGAATAAAAATAAATGAAATGAAACATGAACAAAAATTGTGTTGGTATACCATCATTAAAATAAAAAAAATCAGCCTTGAAAATTATTAACGATAAATTAAATATTCCAATGAAAAAAATTAATACGTCGTCTATATTTTCACGAGACAAATTCTATTTTGTTTTCCCCTTATAAAAGGAGACAAGTATAAAATATTGGTCTAGGTTTCTAAGATGGATATTACATACTCTAGGGTGATAGGTGATAAAATATTTTATGGTCTGGTATTTTCTAATCAAGATAACCAAAAAGTATATATATATATATATATATATATATATATAGATATACAAACATAATAGATCAAAAAATAATAAAATAAAGATACAATAAGAATGATAGAATGAATGGAAACAGTTTCTTAACGATACCAGACTACTATCTCGGGCATTCTAAGGAAAGAGTTAATACCAAGAGAAACGAGGAAGCAAGTAGGTAAAATCGTCGAAGTTACCTCCTTTCTTGAGACAAACTCACTCTCTCTCTCTCTCTCTCTCTCTCTCTCTCTCTCTCTCTCTCGCTCTCTCTCTCTCTCTCACACACACTTTCTATCTATCTTTCTCACTCTTTGGCTATCTTACTCCGTTTCCTTCCCAGTTAGAGAGACAGGAAGAAAATATGGGTCTTGTTGGTTGCTATGGTGGGTGCTACCAACTATGGGGTGATAGGGCGACGAGGTAGTAAAACGAGCGGCTGCATTGCCGCAGGACGTTGCTGCATAAATCCCACGAGCAGGAGGACTTCTCTTCAAGAATGAGAGAATACGATAGTATTAGTAATAGTAACAGTAGTAGTAGTAGTAGTAGTAGTAATAGTAGTAAGAGTAAGGTTGGTATATTCTAAGACACCTAGAAGAGGAAAAGCATTAAAGGGAGTCCCACCAGCCCTGGCAGATACTTTGGTATTTAAATGTTAGGATGGCCCTTCATGCCGGCACGTTAAATGAACCCGAAAGAGAAAGAGAAAGAGAAAGAGAGATATAGAGAGATAGAGAGAAAGAGAGAGAGAGAGAAGAAAAGGAAAGGGGAGACAACCTAAGTCGATATTTATTATGCTTGACTCGACTCCTTTCAAGAAAAGGGAAAGAAAGTAAGAGAATACTTCAACTATAGTGAATTGCAACAGAGCAACGTGGTGTAAATAAAACATCCAATTACCGTCTTCAAGAGTAATAAGTACCAGAAATGACAAAGAAATAAAGAAAGGAAAAAAAAATGGAAATACTATCGAACTCTTTATAGAAGAATATTATACTAATTAAACATATATATAAGTAACAAAGATATATCAAAAGTATATAATGAACTTTATAATAATAATTTGAGATTATAAAATTAGTTGAAGTTGTACAGAACATAGAAACAGGATGAAGAATAAAAAAAGGAACGAACGAATGAACGAAAAGATAGAAAATTATGGTTCGAAAGAAACCAGGTTTCGAGGGAACGATATCGTTAACGATAAGTCGGTCAGTTCTCTGAAGAGGAGTATATACACAGGGAGAATAAGAAACAAAGAGAGAAGATAGATGCACGAATCTGGGATTCGTGTCGTGAAAAGGGTCGAATTCGAGGAGTTAGACGAAGAAGAAGCTAACCTTCCTCTTTCTATTTCTCTCTCTCTCTCTCTCCATTTCTCTCTTTTTGTACTACCAGCAGTGGTGATTTAGGCGAAACAACGGAGCTCGTGGAGACAATGGTTGAAAGAGACAGAAACGAGGGTAGAACTGGTGGTACTGGTACTACTCTTACTGGCTGTTTGCCTCCCTGGTGTTGCTACTAGTTGGTATCCACTCCTTTACTAGAGTGTACTAACCCTCCTTAAATCTAAGACGAATGACGTGGAACTACTTCTCTACATGCTAGACAGGTATACACGACGGGGCTCCTTCAACCTTACCTTATTTGCAAATCGATTTCACGTGACACCTTACGGAAGCTTCTGAAATACTAGAGTTGACTTATACACCCCCAAGCCAACACCGATCATTATCTTTACTACTAACAATTTATTTTACAAATTGTTCGTTAGATATTAGAAACCAAAAAAAAAAAAGAAAAAGTAACATAATTGAAATACAAAAATGAAGAAATAAAATTATAACGCGAATTCGATTTAAATGAACATTTAATCGAGAAAAAAAAACAAATGTTTATTATAACATACTTCGTCAAATTTCTCGTTTATGTTGTACGATTATTTTTCTGCAAAAATAATATAATATTTGTTATATTATATTATTAGAGATATTTTCTTTTTCAACATCTCACTTTTCTTATTTTAATTTCTATATGAAAGAATAAAGCACCTAAATAAATGGAAGAAACCAAACGGAAAACTCAACACCGAATTTCCTTTTCGTCTTCGTAACTCAAGTAGTTAGACCGAATTAAGGTCGGACGATTTGCGAAGTAATACTAAGTCAGTTCTCTCTCTCTTTCTTTCTTTCTTTATTTTTCTCTATTCGAAATACCGAATGCAAAGTTTCGTTGAAAGTTCAGGTCAGATAGAGAGAGAGAGAAAGAGAGAGAGAGAGAGAAAGTATGCGGATAAAAGAAAAAGAAACTAAAAGTTCACTTGGAAAATTGAGCTGCCAGAATCGAAGGTTTATGTCGAAGTTAATCACCGTTTTCGGATTAACGCGTTAAACTGAAAAGATATATATATCTAGCTATAGAAAGAGATAAAGAGGTAGAACGAAGGACGTTTCGATTTTAAAAGATTCAATCTCTTACCTCAGGGATGGAAAATAAATAAAATCGTATTCTTACTTCTTTACTTTATTTTTGCAACTTTATTGGATTTCGCGTCACGATTGAAAAATAATAATCATTAAAGGGTTTGAAAATAAAATTAAAAAATATAAAAAAGAAATCCTAATTTTAGTCCCGACGCCAATGGTGATGCAAATAAATAATAAAATAATTTATCCATATATTTTTTTTTTTTCTTCTACCCCAATAACTGAATAGAATTTTGTCAACGTGAAAAGTATCTTTAGGGTTTGCTCGGCAAATAAAAACAAAAAGAGGAGGGTATTTCAAATGATCAAATAGAAACATAGACAAAGATTGAGCCTGGCAAAATACTGACGCAATCCTGATGCAAATAAATAAAAACGTATCCCCGTATCTTTGTGTTTTTTTTTCCAATTTTGTACTTTTATTTTCTTTTCTTTTTCCTTTTTTTTATTGTACTCCCCCCATAGAGGTGAGTAGAATTTCGTGAACGTGGAGAAGATCGTTAGGATGTTCGAAAGATAGAAAAGGGAAAAGGGATTTTCCGTAGGAGGAAATAGAAAGAGAGATCTAGATAAAGATAAAGATAAAGATAAAAAGACAGAGACAGAGAAAGAGAAAGAAGCGCGTATTTCCCGTGATATCCACGTACGCTCTGTATCACGCGTATTCAGACGTATGAGGATGCCATTGTGTGCGAACGTTTTGCCCTTGTCACTAGAGAGCTAGACAATGGACGCCGTTAACGCGTCCCGTAACTGTTTCATTGTTAACCGACAATGCTTGGAAATACGCGGAGACACATGGTATGCGGGAATCATCCTTGGACTAACCAACCAACCAACCAACCAACCAACCATCCAACCATCCAGCCAACCAAACTCATCGATGGCTCCCGGTGCTTTTACTTTTTTTTTTCTCATCCTTTTTTTCCTCAACTCGATCGATCGATTCTCTTTTTTCGATACATATATCCTACCTGGAGATATACATATAGAGATCAACGAAAATTCTACTCTTTTTCTGTTACGGTACTTTCGACATAGTAACCATACGACGTAAACGTTTATGGGTGTTTGTTGTGTTGCGTATATGTTCGTAACGCAATACACACGATTCGAAACTTTTCAACAATTTCCACAAAATCCTTTTTCGTTACATTGGGAGATCAAATAAACGTCACTGTCACGTGTCACGGATACCCTTTGGAATTTTATCTACAAAATTGTCATTTCACTCTTATACAATACTTGATAAACCCACCCACCCCTCCCTCGAACAAATCGAGAGATACATTAATTTTGATATTAAAAATAGTCTGACTTTTTAACCGACCACAAATATGCGTTTTATCAACCGACATTGATCGAAGATAATCATCTTTCGATATTTTTCCAATTCATTTCTTTTTTTCTTTCTTTTTAATCGTACCAGGATTTAATCCGTAACAATCGTCCAAATGTCACATTTTTTCTTCTCCTTTTTTATTTTCCGCCCCTCTTTTTCTCGAAAACGAATGCGGATAAAACAAAAAAAAAAAAAGACAAAAAATAGAGAGAGAGAGAGAGAGAGAAAGAGAGATGGATAGAGAGACAAAGCTGAAAACACTGAAAGGGACACAGACGACACGTACCGAAGAAGAAGGGCGTGACGAAGGGAGAGGAGAGGAGAGGAGAAGAGAGGAGAGGAGAGTCGAATGCACCGCGCCTGATTCGGGCATATTCGTGTGCAGAATTTGCCGGGTTGCCAGTAGGGACACGCGAGTTTAACGAGAATCACATCGGGTGCATCAGACACGACCGGATGGCGTAAACACATTGCGCCTATCGATCGACTACCCCTTCCTACAATTTCTCTACATCTCTCTATCTCTCTCTCTCTCTCTCTCTTTCTCTCGTACATACATACACACACATATACTCCCCATGAGACCAAAAAGCAGTATGAGAAATTACAGATAATTGCTCTTTTCTACTCTTTCTCTCTCTCTCTCTCTCTCTCTCTCTCTCTCTTCCGAAAAATATACACATCATACATATATGTATATATATACACATTCACGCGTACTTATCACTTCATTTATCTTCGACGATTAATCGACTCTTATTTTTATATCCGAAAAAAAATTGGCTTTGATCAAACAAAACTAATATATNAAGTTTAAATCGCTCGTCTCTCATACTTGTATACAAGTAAATAACTATATATATATATGCAATACATATATATATATATATATATATATATATATTATAATAGTATATATACTCCGCGCGTAAACATAAGTTAATGTTTAAAGATAAAATCTCGTTAAAATTTTTGTTGTTGTCAACGTTAAACCCGATAGCTTTACATTCCTGTATACACACGGGGCTTGGTTTATACGTTTAGAATTATGATCGATAAGGACAATCATGACAGTAGGAAGAAGGAAGGTATAGTGTATGTGTCGATAAACACGCAACTGATTAATGGTAATCACTGATAAATATTCGGAATATAGAGAAACGTAATATCGGTAACGTCGATATTTGCATGGATGGTGAACGGAGAAAGGAATGAATGGGTTGGGGGGTGGTCGGTAGGTAAAAGCCGAGGTTATACGATGTGTCCTAGCGCGAAGGGACGCGTCGTGGCGACGGTGTTAGCCGAGGTGAGGGTGATTTGTGTGACAGATCGGGGCCACCGAGACTCGTATCCAACAACCTACTACCACTACCACCACCCTCCATATATTTCGTTTCGTAGCCCACCCTTGAAGCCCACCAACTGTTTCCCAATAAACCTGGAACCTTCTATGTATCTAGTATTTGCGCTAGAAAGGAAAGAGAGAGAGAGAGAGAGAGAGAGAGAGAGAGAGAGAGAGAGAGAAATAAATATCATTGCAAAAGGTAATACAAAGCTAGATGAAAACCAAAAAATATACAAAAGCGTATTAACAAAAAGATTTCCTTTCCGTCAATTTTTTTTTTTCAGAATTCATATACACACCTCCACACCCTTTGTTCTCTTTTTTTCTTTTTCTACAAAATATCCCGGGAAACGTATAAAAGTGTCTTATTGTTAGCAACAAGATTTTGTTTCTCTGTTAATTAATTCTTTTTCTTTTTTTTTTCTTTTTTTTTTTTTACAACATATCTCCGAAACGTTTGAGAGACGAGATTCAATTGAATTTTCGAACGACGGATATTCTCTCTCCTTCGGTCTTTTCTATCTTCTCGCAACAGGTTGAAACACGGATATATATATGTATATATATATATATATATGTATGTATTTCGGAAAGGTTAGATCGCTTATGAATATCTACTGAATAATTTTCAACTTTGAATTATTAAAACGAGCTGATTTTATAACGCGAGGGAGAGATTTTCTTTTTTTTCACCGAGATAAAAAATGTATGAAATTTGCGATTACGAAGGCGGCTCATCTAGGAAAAAAAAAAAAAAAAAAACAAGAAAAAAACTACCAACGCTGTCGTTACGATATAAAAATTACGATAATGATTTTTTTTTTTTCCTATACTTTTGTTGTAGAATAGAAAAAAAGGAAAAAGGAGAAGAGAAAGAAAGGCAAACAGAAAAAGAGAGGAAACAAAAAAAAGAAAAAAATAATAATAATAATAATAATATAACGCTTAATCGAAAAGTGATGATACCAATGAATATAAAATTAGATTAAACGCGCCAAGAGAAGAACGATATCGGACTGCTGGCACACGGCCGTCGAGTAGACTGAAACTGATGATACAAATACGAAAGTTTAAATCGCTCGTCTCTCATACTTGTATACAAGTAAATAACTATATATATATAT
>NW_014569737.1:318606-324758 GCF_001313835.1 Polistes canadensis
ATATATATATATATATATATATATATATGGTATATATTATGTTTACACATAAGTATACATGTGTAGGCGGTTTTAGTTAAAGGAAGTTTGCCGTAATAAATTCGTTTATTCTTCCGTAACCCCCCTCCCGTATTCAGTTTTCATTCCCTTCCGTTCGTCCAACCGTCCATCCGCAGATGGCACTCACTTTTATGCGCAGCCGAGGCGTAAAGAGAGAAACGTTTCCATTTAAACGAAGCTTTTCAATTATAAAGTATTTCCTCTTCCTCTCACAGTAACTTCGGACGTTGAAGAGAAGCAAGGCACGCTTCAATTCCCTCATCTCTTCTTTCTCTTTTCTAGTACGGGACCAAAAACGTATTCTCTCGATACCAAACTCACAAATGGGATTTTCTTTTTCTCTCTCGTCATTTTACTTATTTCTTTTTTTTTTTTGTTATTTCTTCTTCCGTCTACTTCTACACCATTTCTTCTACTTTCGTTCGTTCGTTCGTTCGTTCGTTCATTTTTCGTCTTCGTCATTTGAAACGTTCGAGTATTCATTCTCTTCACAGATCAGACATTGTACTTGTCTTCTTCAAAGTCACCGCAACACAACCGTTCTCACTTCCGATTTCTCGTTCGAGAGTAAAAGTCTTTCATATTTTTTTTTTCTTTTTCTCTCTCTCTCTCTCTCTCTCTCTCTCTCTCTCTCTCTCTCTCTCTTTCTATTTCTGTGTCTTAGTTTCTTCTCTCTATTTCTTTTTCCATCTATTTGTCTTTCATCTTTTTATCTTTCTTTCGCGAAAAAATTGAGAAAAGAAACGCTTCAACGCCCTTTCACCTTTCCGCTTCATCTTTCTCCGCTACTTCTCGTTCTTCTCACCTCTACTTTAAGACCATTCAAGAACGAATTCGAGCGGAACTCGGAACAACGGTGCTTCCGCCCCAAGAGAGAAAAACGGGTACGAGTATGGTCATGTGCTCGATGGATCGAGAAAATCGAAAAAGTCTTTTATCGATTCGAGAACAAAAAAAAGAAAAGAAGAGGGAGGAAAAAGAGAAAGAGAGAAAATGGGGTGAAAGAATTTGAACCTTTACCTTTAACCTCGTCAAACGGAAACGTCATGATTGTATCGCTCATACAATATATATAATATATATTCTATACAGGGTGTCCGAAAAGCTTGGGACCAAACTTATATTATTACTGAAATATCAAATAAATGAACAAAAATAATCATATGAACTTATATCCTAAAATTCTGAAGTATTCATAGATTTACTGGCAAAATTTGTGTTACAATTTATTCTATACAAAATCATATGCTTATTATCATTTTCAATGACTCAGTTGATCTCTTAGGTAGCCTGATTTAATGTTTCTAGATTTCTATTTTTGAGATCACGTAAAAGAGTGAATTGGTTTAAAAAAAATACGATTGAAAGATGGATTCCATACGCATATAATAATATTTCCAATATAGTTGAAATATTTGAAAGTGTTCGGCAATCATTAATTCGACGATTGAGAAAGCCTGCATTCTTACGGAATAAAATATTTTCGAATAAATCTTATAACTACGACAAGAGTCTTAACATTTTTAGACACCATATAAATAAATCATCAAAAATCCTCTTATATATTATCTTGCCTCGAAATATTTATATACGTGTGAAAAAAAAAAAAAAAGAAAAAAAACAAAACAAAAAGGAAAAGAAAAGTAATGTCTATAAAATAATACGCGAGGAAAAAAAAGGATAATATTATTATGTTCTCTCTTTTGATCTTCTTACGTTCATTTATCTCGACTTTATCTCATTTCTAAAACGTCTCTCTGGCCCAATTTTGTTTATATCTTATCTTTGTTTGATCCTACGTACTCCGTCTGACCCTATTCCTATCTTCCTCTACTTTGTCTGACCATATTCCTATCTTCCACTACTTTGTCTGACTATATTCCTACCTTCCTCTACTTTGTCCGACCATATTCTTTCTTCGTCTTGACTTTGTCTGATCCTACTTGTTCTGGTCCTATTCTGTCTCTTACTACTTTTTCTTCTCTCTCATACCCTCTAAACACATACACACACACATACACACATACAAATACACATATATTTCTCTCTACTTCTTACCTTTTTACCTTTTTATTTCTATCTATTTCTTTCTATCTCTCTGTCCATCTTTCTGTTTGTCCTATGTTTTTCTATCCTTTTTTTTTTCACTGTCTATCCGATCGATCACGATCTCTTCAGATTTCTTTTTTATTTTTTTTTTCTTTCCTTTTACTATCTCGTTTTCGTCGTAGTCCTCGTCCTAGTCCTCCTCCTCCTCGTCGTCGTCGTCGTTGTCGTCGTCGTCTTCGTTTTTGTCGTCTTCGTCGTCGTCGTCGTACCTCCGAAAACTCGAGACGGCCTATTGGATGGTGAAGAGGCCGGAGTAAGAGTCTTTTGGTGGCGGTATGCCCGATCAATGCCACGACTGACTCCTCCTCCTCCTCATTCTCCTTCTCCTCCTCCTCCTCATCCTCCATCTCCTGGTTATTCTCTTCCTTCTCTTACTTTCTTCTTCCCATCGTTCTTCCCTCCTTTCAAATCCTCTCGACCATCCATCCACTACCTAACCTTTCGATCCTCGGCAAAACTTCTTTCTGCAATTTCTTTCCTCCTCTTTCCATCTTAAAAGAGAGAGAGAGAGAGAAAGAGAGAGAGAGAGAGAGAAGAAATTGTCCTTCTCCCTTTGTCCTTATCAGCCAAAATGTAGAAAATTGTTTGCTGATTTCCGTAAATATCGAATATTCTGATAAATTTTGATACGATCTATCTTTATTATACGGATTAATATGATTATAACGGATTAAGACTTAACGAAGTATAGATGTTTTGTGTTTTGAATATTAAAAATAAAAATAAAAATGTATGTCTACTTAAAGAAAAAAGACGCTGAACTTTAAAGATTAATGATAAGGTATCACAAGGAACTTGGACATAAAAAAGAAGTAGAACTTAATTTAACTAAGTTGGACGTTTCGTCCCTTTATTGGGACTTCTTCATTGGAACATTCATGTAACATGTATAAGAAATGAAGACGGAACTATATTAACGAATTGGTATGTAAAACCAAAATGCTCAGGGCGATGTATCAATTACAATTCGAATCATCCCTTAAGTCAAAAAATTGGAACTATAAAAGGTTTACTATTTAGAGCTTTAACTTTAAGCAGTAATAAGTTTCATACAGAAAATAGGAAAAAAATWGAGACTYTTYTAAAGAWTARTAACTATMCCATGAGTCTCATACGCATGGTATTTAATGAGTTTAAAATTGACAAAGATCGTGTAAAATATCCGAATCCGCAAAATAAAAAATACATTAAGTTCCCATATNCATACGCATGGTATTTAATGAGTTTAAAATTGACAAAGATCGTGTAAAATATCCGAATCCGCAAAATAAAAAATACATTAAGTTCCCATATATTAAACCTTTAGTAAATAAAATAAATAAATGTTTTAAAAACACTAATATCAAACTGGTCTTTTATAATCTAACAAAAATAAACTCTATTTACACCAAATTAAAAAATAAGGTAGACAAAGTTGACCAGTCGAACTTAGTGTATAAAATACCATGTGAGTGTGGAAAGTGTTATATTGGACTAACGAAACAGAAACTCAAAAAAAGATTAGACCAGCATAAAAATGATTGTAAACCTATAAATGTAAATAAAACTAATACCACAGCGTTAGCTGAACATCATTTCATAACAGGACATAACTTTAAATTTGACGCGGCAACTATTTTAGATTTAGAAGAAAATTGGTATAAAAGAAATATCAGCGAAATGTTTCATATATCAAACAATAACACGGTACATTTTAGAACGGACACGAATAATTTAAATCACATCTATAACGGAATTTTTAAAATTTAACGATAATAAATAAAACACTATAATAGAGGACAACTTACATTGAAGATATCTAGACTAATAAAAACTAGTCTAGATTGAAACAGTTTTGTTGAGGGTTTCAAATTATAACGAGCAAATACTTAACGAATTTTAGATGTTTTATGTTTTGAATATTAATAAAAAGAAAAATGTACCCAATGAAAAAAGACGCTGAACTGTAAAGATTAAGGTAACATGTAAAAAAATTATATATTGTATTAGCCTCATGTATGTCGTAATATAAGAAATAATAATAAAATAAAATTTCTAGTTGCTGAAGAATTCCCAATAAAGGGACGAAACGTCCAACTTAGTTAAATTAAGTTCTACTTCTTTTTTATGTCCAAGTTCCTTGTGATACCTTATCATTAAGAATTATAATTTTGGACGAGAGAAATAACTGATTTAAAGATTAAGTTGCTGAAGAAGTCCCAATAAAGGAATGAAACGTCCAACTTATCAAAATTAAGTTCTACTTCTTTTTTTGATGTCCAAATTCCCTATGATACCTTCTTATTAATTATTACTAATATTAACTAATTTAATCGTGTTTTTTTTTACAAGATTTTAACATTTTTTTATATTCATAATGCACTTGTGTATTGTTTACACGTTCGGTTTGTGACAATACTTGGAATGAACTTTACCAACGAGGGGAGGCAACTTTTTGACAACTTTTATACAAGAAGTATGGAAAAAAATATTCCATTATTAATACTCGAGAAATATTAATTATCAGAATCTACGCGGAACATATCAGACAGTTATTAAAAATACAAGTAATTTATTTTTTCGGACGAAAGAACAATTTGAAAAAGAATACTCGTTCGTTCGTTGAGATAAAAAAAATAGAAAAAAAAGAAAAAATAATAATACAAAATGTAGAAGAAATTCTGTCTCGATTGTTTCAATGATATTGAATTTGTTTTCTTACAAATATCCCGCTTTATTTCTCTGAATTTACGTAACGATGTTCAAACTTTTCACCGATATAGCGTATAGTGCATATATTCTTGATCGTTGAATAATCGATAAAAGAAAAAAAATTGTTTCAAATAAATAAATATGTAGAGAGATAAAAAGATATACGATATAAAATATATCCAAAAAGAACGTCGTCGAACTTTGCTTTACAAAATGTTATCTACGATTCGTTACAAGCATACATGTATACATAAATACGTACGTACGTACATACATACTAACATACATAGAGATACATAAAAACAAGTCCTTTCTCCTACTACCTTCAATCGCTCTCGAAATTGCTTTAAATTACCAAAAACCTGGCCACCGCTTCGTTATTCTCTCGCCACACGTATATTTTTGCGTATTAATCAACTCGCCCGTTCCGAGCATACAATTCCAGCTTGATTGCTTATTCGCTGGATGCTTTTATTATTGAAATTTTTTTCTCTCATACGGTTACCTTCCTGTCAATTATATACAATCTATAATATGTACCTGCCTCTCAACATACTTTTGTAAATGATAACAAGAAAAAAGAAAATTCTACTACGGAGTGACGACAAAATAATAATAATAATAATAATAATAATAAAAAGAAAAAGAAATTTATGCTTTTCGAAAGGACGATTGCCAATCGAACGAGATCAAAGAGGAAAAATAATAAAGAGGAAAAAGTATAAAAAAAAAAAGAAAAAGATGAAAAAAGGGAATGAAAGTTTCGAGAAATCGATTACTTCAGACGCGCCTAATTTGTAACATAATAGAGCTTGATGTCGTCGAAAAAAGATGATAGAAGTGACTCGAAATAAACTACAAGGATATATATAAGTACGTTTCTTTCTACCCTGTCTTCGCTTCTTCCTTAATTTACTCTGAATAGCGATTGATTGACCAAGATGGAACAAGACGAGCTCTAATATCACTTTCTAAGTCAACCACTCAAATAGTCTCTTGCCTTGTCTATTCCTATGTTTGCATATAAAAAATAATACCTGCGAATATTCAAAATACTTTTATATACACTCTCTATTTTTTGGTATAATATAAATATATATAGAATAAGTAAATCATTAAATATATATATATAAGCAATTTCTTTGGCTTGGTAATGATGGTAACTATGATTGAATGATTGTACAACGGTTGATGCTAAGTTGAAACTGAATCAACAATATGTACAGCTTTCTTTTATTATAAATAGGACAATGATCACTTCAAATACAATAGATTAATACAAATAGATTGTA
>NW_014569738.1:0-15061 GCF_001313835.1 Polistes canadensis
ATTTGCTCGTCATTAATTTGTAATTGTAATTGGAGATGATGGATCATTCCATCTCCTTGGCACATCAAATCTGTGTGCCATATCGTCCGAAAGGTGCATAAGTTTTTAGTTAGTTACAGTCAAAAATATTAAAATTCTCGTATTATTAACGTTTGATTAAAGTTTGATTAACGTTCAGTAAATATTACAGTCATTTCTTTTTTCTTGTTTCGTTTTTAAGATTTTTTACTTTGATTGTAATTTGTTAAATTTGCAATTTCTTTTTTGTATATAACGTAGATTATAAAAGCATTTTATAATTATTAATAGAGATATTATTTTTATTCGTAATTTATTATAATATTAGTACTTTTCCTGTTTCTTAATTAATTATATTTTTTCATGTAAAATCACGCGTTTTAAATGTAATTTTATTTTACAAACGGTAATTAGAGATTTGWTAAAAAGTAAATAAAGGATTCAATTAAAAAGTGCATCTGTGAATTGGACGATTAATATGTCAGGCTATTGTATCACTACTTGACTGTATGACTAATATAGTTTGCTTTTTGTTACAGGTGATCATCGTTGGATTTATCATCAAACCATCTGGATTCTTTTTTATTTGAGTGTCTTAAATATTGCTTCATTTTTAAATATTTATATAAATTCATTTCTGAAGGCATAAACATATAAACACTAAATATGATTTATAATTAATTAAATTTCTTTTACAGATATAACTTTAAATATTTCCGGAGATGTACCAAAGATTGCTGATATGTTTGTTAGTAAAACATTTAATCAATGATAATATCTATTTCAGGTTTAAGACCGTAATGAGTTTATGTGTTGTCTTATTTTTTTAATCATAATTTTTGCAGGTTATTATTGGTAATATTTAAAAATTAAATAGTAATATAGAAACAATATACACTACAAACTTTATCACATCGCTACGTTCATATATAGATTATCTTATTCGTTACAGTTGGAGAAACCAAAAGAAAAGAAAAATTTTGTTCATTATTATATTTGTGTAGGAATATTTTCCATAAAACTATGTTTCCAATCTTACTGAACTTATATATATATAATACTTTTATGCAACTTAGATTTATATATATATAGATTAAATGCAATCGTGGTAAGATGACTATAGGCAAGAACGTGTATATGCGTATATATATGTATCTAACTCGATTGTTATATACATTATGGGTCGATATACCACCTCGAGGCACAGCCCCACGACACTCCTGTCAACTCCTACTCTATCCTTCGTGTCAAAGTCTCCCTTTTCTCTCTTCCTCTCTCTTTCTCTCTTTTCTATTCTCTTTTTTACCCTTACCTTTTCTAACTCCAACAGTTCAACCAAAGACCGATCAGTTTTCTCCGATTCCTCGTTCGCGTTTTATCTTTTCTATTTTTCTCTTCTGCTGCACTTTCCACCCCTTCTCCACCCTCCTCCCTTCTTCGTGTGTTCCTTTTTCTTTTCTTTTCTTTACCATTCGATAAAACGTTTGGAATTTTAAAGAGATATGCCCCGATACTCATTCCTCCATTTATTTCAAATCTTTCGTAAATCGTAGATAACTTATAGATATTTATTTTTCTTCAATTTTTATCATATTGGCTTCATTTCATTTATTTGTATTTCATTTGTTATGTTTCTTTTTTGGAGGGAAAATTTATTCTTTTAATTCATTTATTTAATATCATCGATTAGATTGCTTTTTTAGTTTTGTTTTATTTCATCTTACAATGTCCAATTTCTATTATCTTGGTACATTTAATATGCCTTGATTAATGTAATTAATAATAAATAAAATATCATTTGAAATGTAATATACAATTACGGATATATTCTCTCTGACACCGTGATTGTTCGATTGGTCGTAGAATTCGATTAACTTGACTTCGGTCCGATGTAAATTGATTTAACTGTGCTGACAAGGAACAGCCAGAGGAATAGTTGTTGGCGAATACCATGAGAGTATAGAGAATCGAAGTGACGGATGATAGATCAATTAGATGGAAATGTTATGGGATATAGTGATGCTAAATTCTAAGGAATGAAATTTAACTTGGTTATTCTTATAACAAAATCAAGAGGGAACAAAAATATCAAATTAATGGAATACAATTGTTCACTCGATAAGTAAATATTCTTGGTACTGTGTTCGTAAAATAAACACAAAATATTTTTTATTATTTAATAAATTTAAAACGATTTAGATGTAACGTTTATAATTTAAATTCAATTCAATAAAAAAAACAAATCAAAAAAGTTTCATCTTGACTAGATGGAAAAAGAAAAATAATAAAAGAAATAAAAAGGAAAATAATCTATTTCTCCTGAGCAATTCCATCTTCGCCGATGATGCTGCTGTTGCAATTGCACTTACACGTGTCGATACACGCATTTGTATGTGTGTGTGTGTGTGTGTGTTCCTATGATCTCGATTATTAAACAACCGATATTAAAACAAATAGAAAAAAAGGAGGAAACAAAAAACAAAGTAAATGGGAAAAAAATAACATAAAAAGTAATGAAGAAAATAAAATAAAGAATTATCGCGTGGGATTGAAATTCTCGTTCTTCTTTTTTCTTTTTTTCTTTTAATGAAATAACGACCATCCACGCTGGTTTTAAAACGAAATCGTTGAAAAAAAATCGTTTAATTACGTTCTCTCTCCCTCGTTTCACACGTTCACGCGTGACATGGAAAAAAAAAAACCGCGAATAATGATTTTAAACAGCACTACATTCGCGTTACTTGCCTACCGTTCCTTCTACCACCCTCTTTCCCTCCCTGTCTTCCCTCCCACCTTCCTATCCTCTTTCCCTCTCTCTCCTTTTCTATTTGTCACATCTAAAAAACTTAACGTTTTTATACGATCATTATAAAAGCATGCAGTCAGCTCGTTTATTTTTGACTTCCGTTCGTTCGGAGCATTTATGCATAATATAAATCCCGTGATAATTAAAAAATAAATGAATCCTTTAAAATCTTTTGTAATGCTCTTACAATCGTTGCTCGACTATACACACACGCACACAACGACTAAAGATTGTACAATGATAAAATTACACATACTTTTTAACGTTATTACTTTTGGTTACTATTTTATTTATATTTCTATCAAAATTTTTCGTTCAACTCGTCGTAATTGTAATTTTCATTTTTGTCAATTTTCTTTTTCTTTTTTTTTTTTTTTCTTTTTTCAATTTAATTTACTTTCATTCAATTTTAATCGTATCAGAGATAATTATTTTATCGTAAATTTCTTTCGTAATTACAATTTCTTTAACTCATGGTAAAAAGTTTAATTATTATAATTAACGTAGAGGAATTATATTAAGTTTGTTGTAATTATTTTCTTTAATCAACAGAAGGAAACTAAAGGAAGTGTGTGTATGTTAGTGTTAGTGTATTATTGCAATCGCATCATCTCTTTTTCTCCATGAAATTCCTTTTATTGTTCGGGGTAAATTCAACAAAAGTAAAAGTTATGGAAAACAAATTACCTTCTTTTACAATATTATATCGAATATTAATGCATTTATTTAGAAACTTGTTAAATAGTATTCATCAATGATAAGTTATTAAATATATATATATAACAAATTCGTTAATATTTAATTAAAATGATATTGGGAATCGTGTAATTAAATAACTTCGTATGAAACTTTATTAATTTATTCAGTTACGATGAGTTACGCTTTAATAAAGAACAATCGATTCACGCTAACGCAATTATATATTCCATTATTTTTATGCAACGGCAAATCTTACCAAACCCCAACTCCGATTGAATTTATTTATTAAAATTATTTGCTATTTTATCTCTTATTTTCTTTTTCCTTTTTATTTTATTTTTTATTTGTATCTAAGAAAATTAAAATAGAAAAAGAAAATTGAGGATAAAAGAAATAAAATCGAAGATGAGAAAATTATGAATAAAAAAAGTAATTTAAAGGGGAGTGGTGAGAGGAGGTAGGGAGTTATGGGGATTGAGAAAAATTTCAAAGTACGAACACGTATCAAAGAATATTTCCATTTCTTCTCGATCGACGTTTTCTTTACGTTTTACGTCAATTCCAAGATATACTTATCGACGGGTTTGCGTTTTCTAACGATAGTTGATGGTGGTTGTGGTGATTGGATGGTGGTGGTGATAGTGGTGGTCTTACTTTGCTATCCTATCTCTCAATCTAAACTCATTCTTTGTCGTTTCCCATTGAAAATGGGAATGTGTCCTACTTTTCATCAAGAATTAGATATTATATATTATTTTTCTTTTTCTTTTTCGAAGATTTAGTTTCTTCGATTTCGTTCGACGAAAAAACTCAAGTTGTTTTTATATATTTTTCTATATGAAATATATATATATATGTATATACACATATATTATTTTACACATACATATTTATATTATATTCATAGATAGAAGATTTTCTTCAATGGGATCCTTTTATGCAACGATTGTGCATTTGGATACGTCGTCGAATAGATGTTTCAAAAAAAGATATATTTGTGTTTATTTTTATCTATAAATATATACAGGGTGTTCCAATAATCTCTTTTTACAGAGAAAAGAAAAAAACAAATATATTTATTATCAATATTAAATGTGCTTGGTAATAACGTACACGCCAAAAATGCATAGAATCTTTTTATTTGTTTTGTTCATTCCCATTTATACAAATTCTTAAATATAACTATAAATATTCTCATTGATTATTTAACCCATAGATAATAATATTTAATCAAATTATATTTCAATCTTCTCGAGCCATCATTAAAACGAGAATACCTCGACCAGGACTTTAAAAATTAAATGTTCCTGATCAGTATACAATGTATTAAAATTAATAATATTAAATATTTTCATTTTAATATATAAAATCTCTAGATGAAAAATAATATTATTAAAAAAAAAGTATGGGTCACTTCGTATACCTACCTTTTAAAAAAAAATATATTATTATTCACTTGTATAAAGCGATTTTGTGAACACCTTGTACATGCACACATATATATATCTATATTATATATTGAAGAATTTGTTCAATGGGCCCTTTTGTGCAACGATCGTGCATTTGGTATACGTCTCGTTTCATCAGCAAAAGCAGGCCGATGTCAATAGCGTAGGTAGGACAAAGGAGAACCCTCGAAGTATTCTCGAACGAATGGAGGTGAAGAGGACGACAACTTTCGATATGTATCTTTGTCTCATGTTCTCATTTTCCGACAAATTGTCTCGTACGAAAACATTTTCGACTATTTCACGTTTAATATAAAGTACCTATATTCGTATCACCATAACTTGGAACCTATCCGATGATGATATAGGGGATGAAATAGGAGGAGGGTGTTAGGAGTGGTGGTTGTGGTGGTGGTAGTGTCACCAAATCATACGTGAATGTTAAAAACGAAAAAATCCATTCCCTTTCTTTTCAAAAAAGAGATCATATCTAACTCTTCAACTTCTTTACTACCTTTCCCCCCCTTCCCCACGCCCTTTTGTGTACACATGTCAGTTCCGGATTACTCCGGAGATTATGGCACGATTACATCGACCATTATGCCGCCTCAGGCCAAATCTAGATTCCACTTCGTGGATATTGATTTTTTCCTTTCCTTCTTCTTCTTCCTCTGATTTTTTTTTTTTTTAATCTTTCCTTTTGTTACTTTTTAATTCCCTATTCTATTCTTGATTTTTTACTTTGGTTTTTTTCTATCTTTTATCTTTTCTTTTCTTTTCTATTTTATTTCCCCCCCCCCCCTCTAATTACGAAAACGTCAATTCAGTTCGTTTGATTTTTTGTTGAAGAAAACTCGTGACTTGAAAAAAAAAGATATATCGGACAGTCACATGTATGTATAAAAGAAAAAGAAAATTTGGTTGATCAGTTGTAATTTTTAGATGATCTTAATTGTACTACGAAAGGTGCTCTCTTACTCTCTCTCTCTCTCTCTCTCTCTCTCTCTCTGTCTCGTTAAATTTAAAATCTGGCACCTGTTGAAACCGCGATTCACACTACTACAATTAAAATAGCAGTTCTCGGTCGATTTTTGTGCGTTAATTTCGTTTAATAAAAGTCGTGTCGTTTAAATAATCGTCTATTTAAAAATTCATTCTCTCATTGACGATTTCGCGAAAAATAACGAAGAAGTAAAGTAAAACAAAGAAAATAAACATCAATACTCGATTGAAAAAAAATTCGATGGAAATGTTTTAATTAACTTTTTATCGGGTCATCCGTAAAATTGTTGCTCGTAACTTTTTCGAAGTTTTTTCGTCGTGTATTTCGATTAAATACTTAATTATACTACGCTTTGATCTTAAAACGTTTCTGAGAAAGAAGTAGAAATTAGTTAAAAGAGAACGATGGACAAAACTGGAAAGCAAATATCTCTCTGATACGAGAATTTTAGTTGAAAAGATAAATTTTTCGGTGGTGTTTCTTTCCCCCCCATTAAATATTTCAAGATACAATTTCGTCGAATAACTCGACTCGAGAAAGATCGAATGTGAAAAAAATGAATCTTTTTCTTTTTTTTTTTTTTCTTTTTTTTTTTCTTTTATCCCTTTAATAGTACTACCACCCATCCAATCGCAGTTGTTCATTCGACTTACAAAGAAATTAAAAGAGAGAATAAGAGAGTGAAGTTTCTAATAGGAATTGCTGTAAAAGCAATCGGTGCTATTGACAGAAGTACTGTCTATACGATAATACGAAAGTAACTGACACTTTTGCTTAGTTCAGCAAAAATTTTAATACGTTTACTAATTAGAATTTTTTAATTTCAAATTGAATAAATCGTATAAAATATCAAAAAAAGAAAAACCAAAAAGTTGAAATAGTTCGAGCAATAATAAAAATGATTCTCCCAGGTGTACACGTTTGATACAAGTATTTACTTTTTTGTACATATATATTGTATATATATATATATAAAAGTCAGCATAGTGTTTCGTGTAAAAGAGGTTAAGCAAGAAACACGAAAGCCGACTTAACGAGAATGTCATTTATATTTAAAACTCTTGAAAAAAAGTTGGAATGTAAGCGAGAAAATCGCCAACCGTGAGGGTGGGACCTGGGGGTTGATTTCTATCGGTTGACGAGATTCCTATCTTCGATCGGTTGAAGGGAAATTTTGCTGGCTGTTCTTTTTTCTTTTATTTTTTCTTTTTTTCTTTTCGCGTGACCCAACCGCACGAAAAATAGTTTCGAAAATTCGCAGCCATTATTATTCCGGTTGGATGCATATAGAAAATCTACAGGGTGATTTGAAAATAAATGACGATAACAATTATAATAAATAGTTTTATATTCTATTAACATTATTTTTTAATATATGATCTACAAAAATATATTATAATAACCGTATAATAAATTTAGTCGAGACTTAGGTCAACGAGAATCTTAAAAAATACAAATTTCAAATTCGGTGTATTTACTCTTGTAAATAATTTATTACTTACTTTATTTTTTACTCTCGTGCAAACTTAACTTCTACGTTAATGGTAAATACGGTGAGATGAGATGATGACTTTACAGTAGAATGCTAACGAAATAAGTCAATTTTACAACTCGTGCATTTATGTACCAGAATTTATTATTTATATATGTAAACTATTACATATATACTTTACTCTAGTATACAAATTAACTTTAACAAATAAATTAACACGCACGCGTATTTATTTATATTATCAAGTTTAATCGATATTTGTTTTTCCAATAAATTGACCATTTAACGTTTTGTTATTACGATTTCCTTTTTTTAAATCGTCCTGTAGAACAAAAAAAAAATAAAAAAGAGTTAGAAAGAAAGAAAGAAAGAAGGAAAGAAATGAACAGAAAAAAAAAGAATTGATGAAAAAAGCCAATGAATACGGCAAATCACCGGGAAAAGTATGCTTTATCGGTTCCCTCGTCCATTCATGAGTTTTCGCTATTTAAAACGAAAATGTTTTCCACTTGACGTATTCGTCGATAATGCGTCGAGAACGTTTTTACTTTTTGTTTATAGGTATTCAATCTATCATGTTTACACATAACACGTTGCTTGCACCTGCTTATTTAAACTTATTTTTTCTTTTCCACGAAAGTGAACTCGTTTAAATGCATTCGTTAATATTTCGTTTGGAAATGTTATGGTTTTACACGTATGTATGTATGTATGTATGTATGTAGATATGTATGTTTATCGGAAAATAACAATAACATTTTTCAATATAAGAATCATTATGATTATTAATCAAGCTGTACACGCCAACCGTATATTATTATATAAACGCCTGTCGGACAATTTTGATTTATTTATACGCCTATAACGAATGTAAAACAGTTTATGCAAATATTACAGTATATACAATTGAATCGGTGTTTGGCACTTTGCCCATAAACGCGTGTGCAGCTTGAATTTTACAACGAAAAGGATCCCTTTATACGTATTTATACTATTCTCAGAAGAGAACACACTGATTTTACATGTATCATCATCCCATGTGTTCTGCATAAAATCCTATCTGTATGTTTGTGTTTGTGTGCATGCATACGTATTGATACAAGTTACACGTAAGTGCATCCAACGCGTTTGCAATCGGATTACGAGATTCTACTTCTCTTTCCTTTTTTCTATCATGACTATGTCGACAGACGTGTATATGCTTTGAAAAACAATTAAAACGAAAACGTATGTGTCGATACTAACCGATGTTAGTTGAATTTATCTTTAAAATCAGGAACATCCCATAGAATTCTTGGAACATTTAATGGGCCATCAATTTTTTTTCGATCCATGTTTTTTCAACGTTGTTTAAATAGTAATTTGCTATTCTATAACATATCAGAGTATTATGTTCCGATGCCTAGGAAAAATTTTGTAAAAATTCTTATTTTTGACTTCGTTGGAATGTGCTTTGTATAGATAACATTGCCGAGGATTTACTAGCAATGACTGATTTCCGGCTTTGACGGTAACATATACATACCTTTATTTCAACCTGTTCCTATTTCGTATAGGAGGAAAATGTAGGAAGGATCTCTCTCATCACGTAGAACTTTGATAGATGTGGGGCCTGGTTGAACAGCTTAAATTAATGATCCCATGGGTATATACACTGTTAACCGAACACTATCTCACGAATATTAACAGGCAGTATGATCAAAACGAGCTACGTTAAGTACACGAAAACAAACAATATGTTCACGAAAAATCCTTTTTGTTAATTTTCTTTCCAAGTTACTCTCCCGTTTAAAATAAATGCTGTTTGGTAGGAACTTAATCAACATCGATCGATCAACCGATATTGGATGATTTAATCCTTTAATTGAAACACTCTCAAAGTATACCTGAGAACCAATGTTTCATTGCATTTGTTGTTCTTCTTTTTCTTTTCCATACGTTCATCTTAACTGGCATCCTTCCATTTCTTCCCTATTTTTATTTTTCTTTCTTCTCTTCTCTTTTTATTTTGTCTAATCATGTTTGCCTTTTTTTTATTTGATCGAACGCAACATGTAATATTAGATAGATGAAAATATTGTAGAATTTCATTGACGTTTAGTGTGCGAATATGTGGGGAATAAAATTGTTGAAGAAAAAAAAATTAAAAAAATTCCATTTACCAGAAAGATATGTAAAACGATATTATATAATTGTGAACCCGTGCATTGACTCATTTTACGTATGAGTATTCTTAACTTACCGACTATGTCACTGAAAACCAAGCACAGAAAAGTCCAGGTCAATGTGTGCAACGGAAAATGATAGTGATCATTCCTCCTATACATATATATATATGTATATGTATATATAACATAACCAATGTCAGCCGATTCAGGTCAAACTTCAACCTTACGGTACAGCAACGTTATCGTAACCCTTTCCTTACTTTACTTTCATTAATGCCAAGGACATGCTTCGAAAAGTTTACGAAACGCTAAGGAATTTCAATCTCGATCGGACTTCAAAAACAAAAGAAAAATAAAACAAAATTAACCGTGAATGCAATGTAATCAAAAGTAGAAGAAGTAGAGGAAAAAAGAAGAAAGTTTTCTTTTGTGTTTTACAAAAAGGGATAATTAATAATAAATTAGAAATAGTTGGAAATTAAATCTACACGTAGAAGAGTTGAAAATTAGTAACACATCCCTTTTTTGATACATTCCTCTTTCCACTAGCACCACTACTACTATTATTACCACCCACCGCCTGTTCCTGTTCGTTTGACTTCTAAATTTGTTACCTCCTCTTGAAACTCGTTTCATTTTCGGCTCCAATTATAACCAAACGTTAAAGTAACGAAACGTTTGAGCTTTACAGACTATCGATTGCCTGTAAAACGTTAACATAAGCTAGGCAAAGTACGTTAGGTCGGTTTAAAGCTACGTCGTACTACTTTACGTGCACAAAACTTTCAGATAAAATGAAATCGACGAACTTTCTTCTACTCAATCCATTATACGCGTAACTCGTAAAGGTCGTGCATTCCATACCATTCTTTTTACATAACATAGTCGATACTTACAAAAATCGAAATGTAATAACCTTTTCTTTTTCTCTTTTTATACTCACGTGAAATACGAAGTTTTCATTTTTTCTTTTTTCTTTAAATTATTTAACTTACCAGATAAACAAAATTATTATATACGAAACAAGAAACTTTTTATCTTATATATATATAAATCAGTTTCATTGAAATAATTCTCAGTAACTTGTTAGAGAGGAGCAGTTTTACTAGGCTTCGTTAGCAAAGTATCTCGGGGACAATTTTTTTCTTTTTTTTTTTTTTTTTTTTGTAATAGGAGAAATAAAAAAAAGAAAAAAAGTGTGTCGTGAAAAGGTAACTCTCGGTTACAACTGTCGTTGTCATCGTCGTCGTTGTCGTTGGGGTGGGATCGATGAGTGGTCGTCACTTCGAATGATCGATTTGCGTGTCGTTTCTGTCGCATAACGGACCCCACTGACGAGGACAACTTCAAGAATCTATGTATAAATATACATATATATTACATGCATATGTGTGTTATCATATACGTTTAAGGATTTATACGTATATGTATACCCCTGCGTTTTGCTGCATAGAAAGAACACCTACGTTCAAACCCTACTTGCTTGCTTGCTTGCTTGCTTGCCTACCTACCTGCTTACTTGCTTGCCTACCTGGTTTGTTGGTTGGTTGGTTGGTTTGTTGGTTGGATGGTTGCTTGCTTGCTTGCTTGCTTGCCTACCTACCTTCCTTCCTGTCTGTTAGCTTTTTAATCTCCCTATTATTTCCTGCATGACGTTGAATAAAATATTCCAATAACTTCTGATTCTTTAATATTTTAGCACAGGATAACATCATCTATGTATATATGTGTGTATGTATGATTTATGTAAAGATTTCTTTATTTTTTTTTTTTATAATTTTACTTATTTTCATTTTATTCTCTTTCTCTCTATATTAAAATAATAATATTATGTGTATAAGAGTTTTAAATTATATTTTATATTAGAAGTAATTGAAAAAAAAAATAGATCTCTTTCGTAAGAATACGTGATATAACATTTTTATATTCTATTATGATTGTAAGAATATTTAATAGAATAAATCTAATATAGAGAAAAAAAGGATAATGTTTTATTTTGAAACGAGGGGGTGGAGGAACGTTAGGGGGTTACGTAAAAAAATGATTATTCCAGTTATAATAAAGAGCTCTTTCGGTATGCCTTCATAGTTTTTAATAAAACCATGAAAAGTAGCTATAAAGAGAAACTAATGATACTTTATGACCGTTGAATTTAAACCAATCCTCTTTTCCCGTATTCTCTTTGATCCCTCTCACCTTACATCGACACACCTTCGCTTTGACTTTTATCTTACAGAGTGTCTTCTCTCTCTCTCTCTCTCTCTCTCTCTCTTTCTCTGATCTCTTTTAAAAAATCGCCCAATGAAAACTGAAAGGGATAAAAAAAGAGCAATGGCATATAATGATCCTAAAAAGAGGATATTCAATTGGATAACTTGAAGAAAAATAAAAGACAAATCCTTGAATTTATCTACATTTGCTGGATTTAAAAAAAAATTTCTGATGATAATCTTATAAAAAAAGAAAAAGAAAAAGAAGAGACTATCCCCTTTTTTTTTCTTGGTTCAAATATTTTTCCATCCACTTCTAAATCTTGTTTATTTATCCACCCCCATTGTAAAGTTCTTATTCAGCAACGAGAATTAATTACCTGGCTAATGTTTTTTTCTTCCTTTTTTTTTTCTCATTAAAATAACAGTTCCTTGTATTCTCTCTCTCTCTCTCTCTCTCTCTCCCACTCTTTTATTCTCTTGTTTTTTTTTCGTATTTTTTATTTATTATCTATTATGGAAAATATATATAAAATTGGTAGCATATAGAAAAATATATGGAGAGTCAAGTAATTTTTTAAAGTAACATTTCTTTTCTTTAATATTCTATCTCTTTCTTTCTCTCTTTCTCTTTCTCTTTTTTTCTCTTCCTTTCCTTTTCCAGAAATAATCGAAGATAAGGTTAGTACGGCTAGTGGGGCATTTCATTCAAGATATCACCGCGCCCAGAAACTCAATGGGACGAAGACGATATAGTCGAAGTTTCTACCACACCTTTGCAAATAAGTAAACTCCCCTTTCGAATGACGTAAGCCATTGCGATTAGGTAGAATCAGAAAAGGAAAGAAAAAAAGAGAAAGAGAAAGAAAAAATGGGAGGTGTAAAAGGATCGTGCGAATGTCTATCTGATGTGAGTGAGGATGGAAAAAGAAAAAGAAAAAAAAAAAAAGACGAGGGGGAAAAAGTAAAAGAAGGGTCGGAAACATTGGATCGATGAAGAAGGGGTTGGAACTTCTCGATTAGTATCCAACTTGAAATAAAAAACAGAATCGATTATCGAACGAGAACGGGAATGGGAATGGGAATGGGAATGGGAATGGGAACGTGTATGGTTTGAACGTTTTTAATATATACGAGTAGTTAATGACAAACGTGTAAAGAAATTTTTCAATTAAAATCTATCGCCGAGATAATAATTACGATCGGAATATTTCAAATCAATTTTTCTCTTCTTCTTGAATTCTTCTTCTTTCTGTATTTTTTTTTTTTTTTTCTTCTCTTCGCATTATCCCCATACTTTTCTATCGAGACATTCTATATCGAAACAAAAAAAGAAACTTTTGTTTCTATTTATATTTTGTTATAATCTCGCGAATACGATTTTTAGAATAAACGAATTTTTGATCGTTTTAAACAGATCCGCGATTATTCCACGATAATTTGTTTTGCTTTAACAAAATTGTATTCGGTATTATTTAATGGTTGAAAGTTGTAAACGATAAATACATGGTTAACGATAATTCAGCACTAAGTTTCATCATACCTTCTATATCCTTTATCTTAAGATCATTAAGTAAAACTTTCAACGTTAAAGGGGTTGCCATAACACAAATTTAAACCATCAACTAACTTCCTTGACTTTCAGTACGAACCGTTTCGAGAGCTTATGTGGTTGCACGAGTTATATGTAGTCCTTCGTCATTCTCTTCATAGTCATCGTTATAGTCATAGCCATATATATATTTTTATCTGAGAACCCATAAGAACAACAAAACACATAATGTTTACCAAGCATCTCGAATTAATCCTAGCGAGAATTCGCTCGGTGATACTTTAATCGAGTTAATCGAACTAATCCGAAAGTATTAAAAGTTATTTATGTTTCTACCGAATGCCAAATCTACGGTTTTACCTATGGTAAAATTATGAATTTCGAGAATTAGAACGACAAAACGATAATTCCTTTTGTCTCAAACTTTTGTCGAATGCAAAAATATGTTTATTTTTTTATATTACGAAACGAAAGAAGAAGAAACTCGTCTGGTGACTGGACATTTTCGCAAATACGATATCGGAAAATTATATTTTCCAACACCTTCTCGCGATTATTTCAACGATACGGTGTAATATTCATGTGAAATAAAAACAATAGTCAATATAATATAATTAAACAATAAAATAGGATATATAGGATTAACGATACAAATGATTTATATCGTTCGTAAAAAAATAATAGGATAATGATCTATTACTGTTTTGTTTTTTTTTTGTGGAGAAAAATTAAACGCTTATTAACAAAAAAAAATAACACCAAAAATGGCTGTGATGCCTTTTATAAAACGTCGTAGATCTCACTTTTATTAATAATCTATGTTTAACACGTGTTGTCGCTGGTTTTCTTTTTGTTCTTTTTTCTTTTTTTTCTTTTTTTTTTTTTTTTTTTACAAAATCAGGAATCTTTTACGCAACGCGTACATAATATGCACGTTCGTGTACAGCATCGTAAGTAATACGTATCGTAAGTCCGCGTTTTTTTTTCTTGTTTTATTCTTTTTTTTTCTTTTCATTATTAATATTATTTATATTTATATTTATATTTATATATATATATATATATATTTTTTTTTTTCCTTAGGAATGGGATTTTTTTTTTATTCGTATGATTTACGGAATTCTGATCTATCGTCGCATTACTGCGTGCGTTCGATTTTTTTTCGCAAATGATTCAGATACATTTTATACATAATAATCTAAAAGATTCATATACATACATAACTGTCTCGTAGCAACATCATCCCCATTACATATTTTTATCCTTTCTCTTTTATTCTTTACATAGTTATTTTTATTATTATTATTATTATTATTATTACTATTATTATTATTCTCGTTTCTTTAAACTCATATCACTCTTATAATCCTAGCCTGTTTTTTTTTCGTTTTTTGATTTTGTTGGATTTTTCTTTTTATTTCTTTTTTTTTAAATAAAAATCCCTCGTTCTCTCTCTCTCTCTCTCTCTCTCTTTCTGATGCAACGCCGAAAGATAATAATTAATTCGAGGAATGAAGAAAAAGGGCGGACGAGACGATAGAAACTACACATATATATATATATATATATATAATATATATGAGTTTCAAAGGGAAAATTGAAGACAGTTAATAAATTTTGATGAACAAATTTATTTGATCTTGTTGAACGTTTCGTCCCTTACTG
>NW_014569738.1:17266-25179 GCF_001313835.1 Polistes canadensis
AAACTCATATATATTAATATACTGTTGGGACAAGAATATTGATTATTAATTTATATATATATATACTTATTCATTAACGATCTATAAACGATAATAAAAAAATTTCTTTTTCTTTCTATTTTTTTTTTTTTTACAGAGACACGATTTCAAAAAAAGAGAATGAAAATTGAAAAAAAAATAGACACAGTGATAGGAAAAAGAGTAGTAGAGTGAATCGTGGAACGAAAAAAAAAAGGGGAAAAAAGCACAGGGGGGTTGGAGAAGGGGGAAATACACGAACGTTGCACGTCGAATGGCACAAAGATCGATGCAGTGGCAAGCCAGAAGCCGAGCGAACGAAAAGGGAGGTCACGAGAATCGTACAATGCTCATTATTGAGCCATCTAACCACCCCCTTACACCCCCTACCCTCGTCCTCGTGTCTCACGCACACACAAACATCCCCCATCCCACCCCCGCAACATGTAATCTATCGGAGATCGAAACTCTCTCTTTCTCTCTTTCTATCTTTCTATCTATCTTTCTTTCGCGTATTGGGAAAAGCTTGGAAATATCTTCTTTATTGTGTTCTTCTGGAAAGGATTCTCGCTTTACTTCGTTATCTTTATCGTTTAATTTCTCGTAGACACGAACACGAATCCACTTATCCGCTTATCGAACTGTCTAGGGAAAAGTTGCATCGAAAAAAAGAAGGGGGCTTTTGGGGGTAAGTGGTGGTAGTGTGGTTGTGTAGAATTTTTCGAAAGGTTTCTTAATATTTTATTTTTATCTTTTTTCCTTTCGTCATTGCAATCGATTAAGTTTTATCAAAAGGATTCTATATTTTCTGCACGGTTTCATATATATATATATATTTATTAATCCTATCCATCTTTTTTCTTCTTCTTCTTCTCATCTAATTTTTGTTGTTTTGTTCATTTATTCCTGAAGTTGACAGAATGCAACGGGAGGGATTCTGCAATGGAAAGATCACCTCCTCCTCCCCCTAACCCCTCTTTTTTTCTGTTTCATCCCTTTTCTCTTACTTCTTCATTCTCTTCCCACGAACGGCAAAACAACAAAATAGAAAATTTCTGTTCACAAGAAGATGCAGTGATTCGCGTAGAAGCTTAATAACAAAGCTACACGCTTTTCTATCGTTTCTAAGATTGTTCGTTCGTTCGTTTGTTCATTCGTTCGTTCGTTCGTTCATTCGTTCGTTCGTTCGTTCAGACGGCCTTAGTCTTTTTTTGTAATCTAGGTTACCTTACAATTAAGGTCAGAACCCGTGCACCGTGCGAAAAAATAAGATAGCGAACGGGAAAGCAGACGTTTGGGCAGGAAAGAAGAAAAAAAAGAGGAACTAACTAGTCAGCTGGTTACTACTAGACTTTGGGAGGAATAAATTGCACTAGAAATGAAGTGTAGGGATTGTATATTCACGTAGAGTGGGTGCTTCTTTGCAAACTCGACTACGAACAAGAATTTTCTTTTCTTTTCTTTTCTTTTCTTTTCTTTTCTTTTTTCTAACATTCGAAACTATAAGAATTAATCGGCTTTTAATTTTAAATAACATTTTCTTTTCTTTTTCTTCTCTTCACTCTTATCCCTTTCATCCCCTTTCATCTCAGGGCTCCTTAAATTCGATTAAATTTATTTTCGTAAAACAATTGAAATGAAATTTTTGTATGTTAGATTTTTATATATATATATATGTGTGTGTATCTCTCGTGTTTGTCGATGGTATTGGTTGGTTCGTAGGGCATAACAGAAAAAGAGAAAAAATTGAAAGGGAGTGAGAGAGTAAATTTCATTCATTTTAATCGTTCTCGTACGAACTCTTAACACGTGTTACACTTTCGTATTTACTTACGTAATTGGACCTTTTCGAATTGAGAAATGCCCTAGACCATTCCGATACGATCGAAGACACGCGCCCCTTTTATTAAAACAAAATGAACAAACCGATAACATGAAAATGTTCGTTCCCATTATAATCGAAGACTACATAAACAGTATATTCTTAAATATATATATATATGACAATTCATTATAATTTGCGTAAATTAATAATTTCGTTTTTTTGTTCAAACATTTTTCTTTTTCTTTTTTTTTTATGTTCACGCGTGTGTAATGTGTGTACAGGTATGTATATATGTAATATGTAATGTATATAATATATAATTATATATCATATCTCATTTTCATTTTAATAATTAAATATATAACAATGGTAAATTATTTTTGATTATCCTGACGCGTTCACGTTGGACGTGGAAAAAAAGAAAATGAAATAAATTTGACACGAATTTACAATAATAATAATAATAATAATAATAATAATCAATGTAACACACACGTCAAAAAGCTTTATAACTTTTTCCTATATTACTTTTTTCGAAGATACACGTTTACATTCATTTTTCCTTAACGTTATGCACTTATATAAGTTTTTCTTCTTCTTCTTATCTTACATTTCAAAATAATAATAATAATAATAACAACAACGGAAAAAAAAAAAATAGAAAGAGATCGAGCGATTTTTATTATACTCGTCGGCCCTTTTCTTCCCTTTTCTCCTCGTAACATCGTTTTTCATTTCTTTCGTATTTTTCTTCTTGTTAAATATTTGTCACCCACGCGTAAAATATATTATACATTCCCGTTCCTATTTTCGCTTTTGCACTTACGATAATAATAATAATAATAATAATAAAATATCTGACAGTGTTAACAAACTCAACGAGTCTATATGTATAATAATTAAAGGTTACACACCCTATAGCAATTTAGGCCAGCTAAATGCTCAACACGGGGGTATACCTATGTATAACTTTTATTTTTTTTACCTTTTATTCATTTATTTATTTATTTTTTTTATGTATTTATATCTCTATTTATCTATTTACTTACTTTTCTTCTTCATTTTTTTAATAATTTCTCTCTGATAAACACCCCCTCCCACCTGCTCCACCTCCACCTTACTATCCCTTCCCTGTTTTTATCATTTATTATTTTAATTCACTTTTTGTATCAACTATTTATAAGATCATCCCTCTGGCTCAAAGCACAACTTGATTATCCCTAATGCTAGTTCTTTTTTTTATTTTCTTCGCCTAATTTTTTATATTGCACGTACGTATGTATGTAAGTATATATATATATACATATATATGTGTAAATATGCGTATGTATCGTGTTCAAGCGTTTTTCCGTTCTTTCACATGTGTACACCTTTCACGTCAATCTGTCTGTGTGTGCGTGTGTGTGTATACGCTTGTATCTTAAAACTTTTTCGCATAATTTTGATTTAAATAGATAAACTAGTGTTTTAATCGTAATAATTATTATACAAATAATAACGACAAACTACGATGAACGATGACAATAATAATAATAATAATAATAATAATAATAAATTGAATAGAATTGTTTCCCTATTAAACAAACGCTTATCGTTGAAAAAGCTTAACCCACCTTAAACCTAATTGTCGTACGATCATATAGGAACAGTAATTGATAATTTCTAATCGCATTTGATGGGATCACGCAACACTAGATCCACGTTACCTATTTTTTTTTTGTTCTTTTTCCCCGATAAAAGTCAAAAGTTCTTCTTCTTCTTCTTCTTCTACTTCTTCGTAATATAATATATATATATATATAAGCCAGCACCCGGCGCAATTCGCTTATTGAAAAAAGGTGGAGAAGAGGGTGACGAAGTCAAGGGGGAGGAAAAAGGGCTGTGGAGGGTTATGGGGGAGTTCGAAAGCGTAGAGGAAAAAGTAGTAATAGTAGTAGTAGTAGTAGTAGTAGAAAAACAAGAAGGAAGTAAAAAAACAAAGTATGAGAAATCCCCCGAGAAATCTCGTATCAATCTTGAATACTTTTTCAAGGTCAATCACGCGTTTGGACCATTCCAAGAATGTATTTTTTTGTTTCATCCCCTCAAACTTTTCTTTCGTTTATTCTTCTTCTTCTTCTTCCTTTTCCTCATATGTGAAATCGATGCGCGCGCGCGCGTGGCATTTAACCGTGTGTTGTATAAAATATTTAAACGACGCTTTTTTTCGACTGACTTTTTTTTTTTTCTTTTCTTTTTTTTCTTTTCTTTTGCCTCGAATTAATAATATATACGTATATACATATATAATGCGTGTATATAAACATATATACATATATAATTCCTAAGTGTGAACGCGCTTTCTCTATTACTAAAAAGTATGTATATAATATTATATATATATATGTATGTATATAATATGTATATATAATGTATGTATACATATATCTTATTCTTCTTCTTCTTTTTTTTTTTTTTTAATTTCATTCGATCATTATCAAGAAGATAAACTTTTTCGATTTTTTGCATTTGAAACTTAAGATATACATATGTTATCATTATCTTTTTGTCTCATTTTCCTTTCTTTATTTTATTCTTTTTTTTTTATATTTTCTTACAAAAGAGACGCACGTACGGTACTTATATAAGTATTTTATATATATTATAATATTTTAATTATATATATATTTTTTTATATATTTATATTTTTAATATATATTTTATATATGCGTGTGTGTATATGTGTATATATATATATATATATGGTTAGTACATACACGAGCGTCCCTTAACCACCGTCGAGAATTTTCAATAAAATTTGATTGGAACCCTTTTTTTATTTTTATTTATTTTTTGTTTAATTTTTTTGTTTAATGATTGCCCGGTTGGTGCCGACCGGCTTCATCCGTTTGATTAGAGTTGCAGAACTTGGCAGTGCCTATATAATTAATTAAAGCAAAGGAGCGTCGGTCTCATGGGAGTAACATTTTGTTTTTTATCCATCCCGCCCCCCTCCCACCTTCTAATATCCCTGCTAGTTGTCTCTATTTATCTATCTATCCATCTATCTATCTATCTATCTTTTTTTTCTTTTTCCAGTGTTCCTAGGCGTCCCACTTTTTTCATTTTCTTTTCGATAAATATTTCGGAATGAAAAACTTGACATTTTGTTGTTGTTAAAAGCGTACAAACTCACCCCCATGAGAACGGCACCATACTTGCCGCCCGTTGTCACCTAATCACCCAACCCCCCATGGTGACTAACGCCGCCTATCTAACATTTTTTTTTTACTTTTAAAACTAATCATCGGTTTTTTGTTCTCTCTCTTTCTCTCGTTTAATTAATATCAACCCACCCACCCCCCATTTTTTCTTGTCCGTTCAAATTGTCGGACCCCTTCGTTTGTAATATTGTTTCCGTAATTATTTTTTGTTACAATTTTATTTCTTTTCGATTCGATCGAATTTTCTTCTTCCCCATTTTTTTTGTGTGCTTTCCACCCCTTTCCCTTTCGATCTTCTTCTTCATCTTGTTTAGCCGCGAGCTTACGAGGAACGGATATAATCGAACGATAAATCGTTCTTCGATATTCCTAACAATTCTCATCACTTTCATTTTCTCTTTTCTCCCTTTTCCCTCCTACCCTCTTTCTCTCTCTCTCATTCCGTTACATATATGCATATGTAACGTGCATATAATGCATGTGTTTGTGTTTTTTTTTTTCTCGCTTTCAAAGAAGGAATGAAAAATGTACGAGTATACAAACATCATCGCGATAATAACCAAAGGCTTGTTGTGTTTCTCCCATTCCACGAAACGTGTTTTCATCGATTCCACGAAATCATCCCCTTTTTAATACAATATTTTTCTTAATATTCCCTTTTTTCTATAATATTTTCTCAGATAACAATGTTAACTCTTGTATTTTTTTTTTTTTTTTTTCTACCTTCCCCGCTTTCCCTCCGTCACCTTCTTGGAAATTACCCGTCACCTTTTTTACTACCACCCACCCACCCCCTACTGTTCGATCAACTCGGAGTATATCTAAACTCGGTATACTTTATCGATCCTTACGCGAGTTTTTTTAAACGTGAGTAGTAATACTCGTAGAAAATAGTTGAAAGTGAGAGTGTGAGAGAGAGAGAGTGAGAGAGAGAAAAATGATAGAGATGAAAAGAGAGAGAGAGAGAGAAAGAAACGAGACACGATTTAGAAGAAAATCTTTTTAGGATTTATCTCGTGAAAATGTGTTATGTTATCTTGAATATTCGCTATAAGAATTTTCAAGTTTAAGTTGAAGTTAGATATATACATATATATTATATATATACATATATATATATGTATATATAATATATCTTGTGAAAGAATCAACGTAGAAATTTTCTTCCAGTATCGATCGTTAGCGAATGACACGCAAAACCAGAACGAGACGAGCACGCGTGTTATCGTAAATCAATGTTTTTTTTTTCTTTTTTTTTTTCTTTTTTTCGTCTTCTACTTTTCTTTTTCATTTTTCTTTTTTTTCTCTTCTTTCCCCTCCCCCATTATTTTTCGTATCGTATTATAATAATATATATTTCATCTCTTGTCCTATTTTTCTTTTTTCTTTTTCTTTTTTATTATCCCTACGTATCTGCACGACGATGCCTTCGTTCATCCCTTCCATATCACGAAATTGTAATAAATATTCGCGTTTATTTTTCTCGTGTTCAATTTGCATCGTAGGAAGAAACAATCGTAAAGTTTAAAACTTAAAAGAAAAAAAAAATAAAGGAAACAAATCACCGTGAGACAAAACTACGATAAACGTTTCTGCACACGTTTTTATTATGTTTGGATAATAAAGTAGAAGAAGAAGAATAAGAAGAATATTACAGAAATGGAAAATAAAAACCAAGAAATAATAACAAAATGAAAATAAGAAACGACACGACGAGAAAAAAAAAAAATAAAAAAAAGGGAAGTTTCAATCTTCGTTGCAACAATGCACATAGTTTGTTGCATATACATGCATATAAATGCTCCCACGGGTTTGCATGCTGGAACAAATTTCAGTGGTTTAGAAATACATGGGCTGTGTTTACCTGGATAAGCGAAAAGAAACACGCGAAGTATCGCATACTTTTTTGCACCGATTATTATTGTTAAACATACCGAAAAAGAAAAGAATTAACCAAGAAAAAAAAAAGAAAAGAATGTAAAAGAAATGTAAAAAAAGGAAAACGGAAAAGATTAAAAAGGGGTGAGTGGTGGTGGTGGTGGTGGTGGTGGTTTTAAGAAAAAGTAAAACAACGAAAAGTGAAGAAGAAAGTAAACGGAAAAGAAAAAAAATAGAAAACACAACTGCAATTCCCCACGGTGATTAATCCTTAAACAAAATGATTGCATCGTCGGCGTAGGCGTATTTCGTTACATTTTTTTCTCCTTGTTGTTTATAAAATGATTTATCTAATCACACCCCGATAATTATGATTATTCTTATTAGATGAAACGAAGATTGTCTGATTCCTTCATCGAATCGGCCGATTTAAATTATTTCGGTACGATTCACGTTTAAATAAAATTACGTATTTACCCTGATATATTCTAAACTCTCAACTCTTCAACCCCTTTCATGATTCAAATCTTGTAATTAAATTAAAAAAAAAGTAAAAGGAAAAAAGAAAGGAATACTTAACAGATCCTGTCATCTTATTAACTGATGATAATAATAAAAAAGAAAAGAAAATGAAAAGAAAATCGTTTACGAAAAGCATGCAATTTTCGATAAACTTAGAAGAGAGAACAACCCTCTCTCTTTCTCTCTCTCTCTCTCTCTTTATAGGATGATGTTCGATAGTTTCGAAACAAGGATACTTGGTTGTACCTCGTTAGGCCGTTTTAAGAGGAGAGAAATGTTCAACGAGTGGTTTACTAAGTTATTAACTCTTCCTTCGTTATCATAGTACTACTTACGATATGGGAATTTCCCTTTTTTTAGTTCTTTTTTTTCTTTTTCTTTTTTATTTCTACCTATCTATCTATTTATACGTAATTTTTTTTTAAATCCCTGCGTATACTTTTATTAAATTGAAAATAAAATATATA
>NW_014569738.1:25199-39921 GCF_001313835.1 Polistes canadensis
ATAAAATAAAATAGCGAGATGAAAATAAAAATGAGTTGTATCGAACTATCGTTAGATAAATTATTAAATCCCTATTGTCAATAGTTTTTCTTTACTAAAGTAACTTATCCCCCATTTTCGTTTACTCTTTCTTTCATTTATTGAAATTCGACTATTTAGGCTATGTCTGTCCGCGTATTATTTATTATTATTATTATTATTATAATAATATATACTCTTATGGCGATATAACGTCATCGTTAATATTAGAATTGAGAAAAATCCTAATCCTTTTCCGTATAAGCTTGTTCAGTAACCTGCTTTTAATATATTATCGCGTGCTCGTAGGTAATTCGTTTGATATTACACATATATATATATACATATGTGTAAATACACATATGTGTTTATAATATTCGCGTTCTTCTACTTCTATATCTCGTGTCTCGTAATTTCGCACGTAACCGGGACTTTAGGATGTCGAGCTTTACGCGATTACCGGAACACCTACGCTAAGCTCACATTACTTCCGCTTGCATACATCATTCGTGGAACGAGCGTGATTACAAATTTTCATAATAATCTTTCGTGTAATACGCGTGTTTTAAAAGGAAAGCAATCGTTCGCGTGTATTTTCTTCGTCCTATGGAAATAAATTATTACGAGAACGCGCGGTGGTTTGTTTTATAAATATGAATAAATAAAGAAATGCATTTTTTTATTCCCCTTGCACTCGTTTTGTTCGCCAAAAAAAAAATATCAAACAATAATATGGATACAATAATTTTTCTTTTCAAGATAATAATTAACATTAAATTTAAATGTTTCCTAATATTTCATATTAAAAATCGTTTAACTAGTATACCTTGGAATATTTTTATTATTTCAACAATATCGTTCGTTAAAAATTAATAACGATTGCTTCCCTTTAATATTAAATGGAAAGTAAATTAGCCAAGAGATTTTAATGATGTCGACAATTATTATCAATGACGATTATAACTATTGTTTCAATTCTATACAAAACGATATTAAGCATGTATGTTTTCTCGAGTAAAGTATTGTTTTTTAAACGATATATTTATACTACAAGAAAAAAAAAAATATATGCATAACTTCTCTTCACAGAGATGCATACAGATGCATACATACATGTTAACGCATATTGTTATATCACATGAACGCAAAAAAAATGTTGAGAATTATACCCCATAATTCGATTCGAACGCATACACGATATTACCTTCCATCTTTTCATAATTTCAATTCTATCAATACTATCATACTATTATTCTCGAGACATGTGTTGGAAGCACGACAACTAAAGAGGGATTAAAAAATAAGAGGAAATATCCTAGGATCGATAAAGGTAGAAGAGGATATTCCATTATACCGTCATTTTTCATCCCCCTTTCTTTTTTTAAATCCGGATCTTTAAGTCCATCATCATCGTCATCCTAAATTCGCTAGACCTAAAACCTCTTGGCAACTTTCCACACACACACACAGGTTCCACTTATACTTGGTAATATGCAAATGAAAATAATCCTGAGAAAAGGTCGAACGGGTTTAGGAGGGTGGGGGGAGGAGGGGTAAACGTGATGGGGAAGTCGAGTATAATCTATAGAAAGAATATATATATATAATATATATATTTAAGATAGAAAGGGTTGTATATTCTATTTTTTTTTTTTCTGCCGAGTCGGCCAGCCGCTCGGACGAAATTCTTCCTCGTCATGTTGGAAAATGATTGGTTGGTTGGTTGGTTGGTTTATTGGTTGGTTGGTTGCTTCTTGGCAAACGTCAGGCTAACGAAATACACGATACACCACGTTCGATTTTTGTAACGTCGCCAAAAACTTCGATCTTTTGCTATAGGACATGCATTCCTCGTTGTTTTTTTGTGTTTCTTCTTTTTTTTTTTTTTTTTTTTTTTTTTTTTTTTTTCATTATTTCTTTCTCTCTCTCTCTTTTCCTGTCTGTCTATCTCTTCATCGAAACTATCAGATTGAAGTATAATATATCACTAGGACTCTAGTGATAAATTATCTTTAAGAGACTGTTCTTTTTTTTTTCTTCTTCTTCCCCATTTCCCGTTTAGATTTTTGATCGTTGTTCGGCTTATCTATCTCCTTTTATATATTTCACAATTTTACGATATTATTATCTCTCATCTTTATCTATCTATCTATCTATCTATCTATCTATCTATTTATCTATCTATCTATCTATCGGCTTGAATCTTTTATAGAAAATGGTCTCAGGAATGCTCGAACTAGATTTAAGAGCACCTTTGAAAGTCAGCTGCTCGACTACTTTTGGAACACGTTGCCTTTTACTTGTTTTTTTTGTTCTTTTTCTTTTTCTTTTGTCCTCTCCCCTTTCTTTATTAACTTCATCCATCCATTTATTCTTTCTTAGTTCACCGAATCCTACGAAAAGGCAAATGAAAATGGGAGTGTCGAGAAAAAAGAAAAAGAAACAAACAAGGGTATTAATAGTAAAGTAACGGCACATTAATTTCGTTCGTTATCACTTCCATAATAATTCATTTATCTCTATTTCTCTTGAAGAAATTCGAGATAACGAAGCGAATATTCATGGTGATTCCGTGATGTCTTCTTACACGTGATGCAGCAGCAGCAGTAGTAGCAGCAGCAGCAGCAGCAACAGTAATAGCAAATAGGCGTAGATATTATCATATACGAGGTTGGAATATGTTACCCATCATCAGGCCACCATCATTTATGTGTGTACGTTCGAATAGCATGGTAATTATTTCCTGATCATGGGGGGGTGTGTATACGACATAATGACGTAACAAAGATGACGATTTCCTCGTATTCATTTCTAAAGTCTATGTATATAATGCTGCATGTGTATATATATATATATATGTGTGGTGTGTGCATGTTAATATATATATACACTTTCGAATAATTAAAGTAACTACGTAAGAAAATCAAATAATAATTGCGTACGAGGAAAAGTAATCAATTAAATTGGGAGGATTATGGAAGGAAGAGAAGATATCGATTGTTAATCCTAAAAATCCGACTGAGAAGTGATCAAACCACTCTCAGCCGTTTCCTCGCGTCGTCATAAGGGCCTGGTTACTTCACCGCACTCACATTCGCAGTGCATCGGATAACCTCGCCTATCCACGCGGTTGCTGATCGAGTGGTCACTGGAACAGAAAGAAGAATGATAGTCAAGATTTAATAAACGACAGATAACTAAACTTTTTTTGGGTTTTCTTTTTTTTCTTTTTTTTTTTATCTATCTATCTATTTGACCTGACCTATATAAACGTTTTCTCGTTGCTGTTTACATCGATGTTCTTTCACGGACATCTGTTATCATCGTTCGACAAATGCATATACCATTCTATATCTGCATATATATGTTTGTTTCCTTACACTTGCATCTAGCCTAGCCTAGCTAGCTAGACAAATAAATTGTATTATTTTCAACAAAAAAGTATAATACACATAAGTCGAAATATGAAACAGTTAAACAAGAGGAGAAAACATTTCATTAATTTTTTAATTCATTTCAATTCATTTTAAATATATTTTTTCCCAAATGTTTTATTACAAATTTCAATATACCGATATGGCAAATGAACGTGCTAGAAACGGACGTAGTTAGGAAATATAGAACGTGTACGTAATTGTCGGTCAATGCAGCAACGTAATGCATAAGTAATGTACAACGGAAGAGCTACCGACACATCACGAATGTCACATATTCAACCTGACCGACATACTTACGATTAACTGATCTATCTATCACGTGTTCTAATAGATGATTTATTCGTTAATCGTAACTTTCGTAAAAATTCTATTCGATAGTTCGAACGAACTAACGTATACAATAATTCTGATTGAAACGTTCAAATATATGAACATTTCAATGGAATTTAATATTAACCAATACCCATCCATTGAACCAACGTGATCTGATCCTTTTCCACTAACCATCGATTGATTTTACAAAACTTCAATATTACTATTATTATTCGTTACTCTTTTTTTAATGAATTCCCTCTCTTCCATTGTCGCGAATCTCAATAGGGGGTAGAAATGTTTTTAACCTAAATTCCAAAGTACGCGAGACCCTTTACTGATTAAGTAGGCGATGGAAAGAATAGATGATGGCCAAACTCTGGTCACAAAGGGTCTATTGTCAGATAGAAGAGAGGTTACTAACGTGGATAGGCAAACGTACTATGGTGTACTTCCTTCGACAAAACGGAGCAAACTAGAAGTGTCTGTTATATCTTTTTAGAACTATCTATTTCTATGGAACTCGAGCCTTAAGAATATTGCATATTCATTATCTGAACAGTTTCATCGTGATAAGGCGTTCAATAATACACATACTCTGATTTTCTCTTTCATTCTCTCTCTCTCTCTCTCTCTCTCTCTCTCTCTTTGTGAACGACTACGTCGGCCTGTGAGATTTTACAATGGCTGTCGTGGGGGTCGTAACATTCTACATAGGCCGAGAGGGAAATTAAAGAGCGGAATCGAAAGAAACCAACTACTACAACGACAACAAAGAAAAGAAAAAGAAAGAGAGGAAGAATATCAAGTAAAAAGAATCCGAGAAAGATGGATGATTGTGTAATCTGTGCACCTAGATGAGAAAAGAAGAAAGAAAAAAAGAAAGAGAAAAAAAAAATTATTCTAGATAGTCACGCGTAACCCTGACCCACATTATATATTCAAGAGAAGTAAGAACGAATAACTATAGTATTATTCGACTATAGTAAGCCGATTTTATCAGGTGGACGTCCACGCGCGTTATGACTCAATAATACTAACTCATAATATCGCGTGTTGCACGCATTAAACACCTATCTGGACTTCTTCAATTACGTGCCTCGAATCTATGGTTATTTATCATTTTTGGTTTTTTTCATTTGTAATTAAAGAAAAACGTAAGTTTATCGTTGAACTCGGACTAATTCAAATCCTCGAACTAATCTCAACTTAACGATAACAAAATCAAACTAGTAATCAATCATTTCTAATTTATTTTTCAATCCTTTTTTAAAGTTACACTAATAAAGAATAAAATATATCAACGTGTTAGTATAATTCGAATACAATCAGTCAAAGGGGGGTGGGAGGGATGATTTTGAATGAAAAAAATTAAATCAAAAAAATCAGGTAATCTTGTTTTTATATTTACAAAGATAATTGAGATAATTCTAACTTTCTACTTTAATAAATCCTACACCGCACAATGAGAGGAAAAAGGATTAAAAGAACCTAAAAGTCTAGCTATTTAGAATGGATGTCGTAACGATGAGTGAAATAAGAACAAGGTCCATAAGAAAAATAAAAAAGGATAGAGAAGAAGCTTATCCGTATCCTGTCAGACTCATGCTTCTCACTGAACGACACGGCATTATATCCGGGCACACTTTAATAAACGTCTCTCCTCCGACAAATCCAATTTCGTATTACGGTCGTCAGCATTGAGCTTAGACGATCTTAAAATTTATATCATTCGCTACTCCAACTGCTCGCCGTGATCGTAACTTTTCCTTTCAAATGAAAGAAAATATCTACTGGAAAAAAGAAAAAAAAAAAAATATCTTCCTTCTATGTGTGTTTTTGTTGTCTCTTTTCTCTCTTTTTCTCTCTTTAAAAAACATTACTGAAATTTACTGATAGTAGTAACCCTTCCTACAATACAGTTTCGTTATAACATGATTCATAAATTCTGAGGAATCTTTTGTACAATATGCAATACTTTGGATAACATTGATTTTTGCAGATAACATATTTAAAAAATTCAATTATCTAATAATGACTCGAGATGGAAATAATATATTCAGGGTTTCATATAACAAGGTTTCATGCAACATGGTATTTTTTAGGAACCTATCTACAATTTTATAGGAAGAGTTTTCTTGTATATATATCGTTGGCATTTTAAAAAATGTATAATACCACTATCGACGTAGAAATATGTGTTCAAAATATAATAAGAAATTTAGAAGAAATACACAGGTGATCCCCTTGACACCACCGTGGCTGAGGGGGAAGATAGGGGATTCAAACTTTTCTTCAGGAAAGGTTTTACTACGAGGAAAAATGTTAGACAAGTTTCTATATTTTTTTTTCTTCTTCTTCTTTTTCTTTGATCCCATTGATATGATAAACAAAATTCGCACGATATTTGCTTATACATAATAAACAAAATATTTTTGATAGACATTTAAGGAACAACCGTTTTCCCTCCTACCCCTACCCAACCCCCTGTTCCTCAGTTATCCTTTGAATCCCACCCTTTCACAAGGAAAATTAGGATATTTCTGATCGTAGTCGCTTTTGAGAGTAACTCGTGCGTGTCTGGCCTAGTTAGCGTGATCCAAACGAACTTACGTTAACCACTAGAAACAGAAAGAGAGAGAGAAAGAGAAAGAGAGAACATTAGATTCCCGTTCTTGGTTTTGTTAGTACACACGTCTTACTTCGATTAATCTATAACTCGTTTTATCTTCACAGCACACGATGTTATAATATATTATATATAATACTCAATTTATTTTCGAAAGAAAAAACTTTCAAGTTTCTCATACAATTGTGTGCAATAAATTTATTGTAAAATCCTATTCGTGCAAAATTATAATGTGATATATATATATATATCATGTACCCTGTCCCACCCCCATCATCTCATTATACCTTGTGTCTCGTATTGTCGCATAATTAATATGAAAAAAAAAATGATAGAAAAAGATAGATCGATATCGTTTGCTTTTATTCTACGAACAAGTAGAGTTCAAATATGATTCTGAAGTAAAATTTATTCAGTCAAATAGTAACTCGAAAACCTGGAACATATTTCCACGTGTCATTATTATTTCATTCTTTATTCTTCTTTTATATTTCTTCTATTTCTTTTAATATTTTCTTCCCCCCTTGAACCGTTTGACTGACAGACATAAAGACGAAAAAGTATTTTGCATAATCTCATATCGCTTTGTAAATTTATTCTGGAACATCCAACGACTTGTGCACGAGGCGGTTAAGAACAGAAGGTCGAGAATTTGATGCAAATGAATTCCAGTTGTCCAAGAGATAGTGATGGTGGTGGTGGGTGGTGGGTTGTGATTTTTAATAGCACGTTAAATCCATATCTTCAAATCGAAACTGTGTGATCGATTACGAAATTAAATTAACGAAATAAAACATTTCTTCTTCTTTTTCTAAATCATCTATTTAATCTTTATTATTTACACTTTTACTATATAACATACTTTTTGGAAACGTACCAACCAACGTTGCATGATATCGAACATTTAAAAGGTAAGGGGGAAAAAAAAATTAATAAAAAATGGGGAGAGGAGAGAAAGAAGAAGAAATCTGGATAACATAAAATTTAGGTTAACTACTAGGGTTAGGACAACAAAGCTGTACCTTCCTCGTCGAATCTCGCGAATCCCTGACCTATATCCCTTCCGAGGGTAGGTAACAGTTTCATGGCGTCTGCGATGCTGCAAGCTTGGAAATCGAAATTCACGGTACGTGTAGTTTTTCAAGTAGACGTTTAATTAATTTTTTTTTTTTTTTTTTTTTTTCGTTCGTACGTACGTACGTTGATATCTCATAACCACAAATAGTTATACATATATATATTCATATGTAAAGTTTAAAATTAATTGAATATTTAAAAAAAAAACTATATGAAAAGAATGAAAAGTTTTAAGTTTATCGTCACGATTCAACACTTTTCAATCAGAATTCTTCCGTCCTATTACCGTCGTCGTAATAACGTCGAGTAAACGTCACGTCCTACCTTTTCTCTAATAATTAGCTTCCGATAATTATTGGCGTTGCGGCCGATCACTGGCAGTCGTCTCTCTTCGTTCATTAAATGAAATTTTATGCTTCCTCTCTATTTCCAACAAATATGGACAAACTTTTACGTCATCATTACCAAAATGTAATATAACTTATGACGACGATGTTGTATGTTGTGGGTGGGGGGTGGTGGTGAAGGGAGAAAAATACATTATTTTCAGCTTAGCGTACAAATGAAATATTATTTTCAATATTATTCCATATATTCAATAATTTTTGTTGTTCTTTCATATACGCACAAAATGGAAATCAAAGTATTTTCTCTATCCTACGCGATATTAAAGATTATTATTATTTTTTTTGTTTTTTTGTTTTATTTGTTTATTTGTTCTTTTTTTACGTTATAATACTACGAAAGGTATAGAGAGAAATTTGTGTTTTTTAATAAATTTAAATAAAAGGATTTGTGTGCCGAATGTGGATTTTCTAAAAAAGAAAAAAAAAATGAAAAAGGAATTAATCGAATTTGTAGTAGTCATTCCAATTTGTTCGTTTCTTTTTTTATTTTTTTTTTGCTATCTTTCTAAAATTCAAATTAATTTTCATTATTTTTATATTATTTTGAAATTCTTTTATCTAATAATACATTTGATAATTTATTTCCAAAATTTGTCTATATCTATTATATATTTGAACAAATTCATGAACGCTTACAAATTAATATATTATATATCTGGAAGAAAATATAATTCAATTTGGAAGGAATAATACCTAATATTTCATTTTACCTAGTTTATCCTACATACGCTTTACGTATAGGTATATATATATATATATACATCTATACTTTCCTCGTGGGACAAATTTGTACGCTTCGTACAAATGGCAATTCGAGAACGATTCAACAAATGGCGCTTTTAAGGTACCGACCGTTAAGTTTTACTCCGTGAGAGTTTAATCCACACCGGACTGCACAAAATTACATCCATTTTGAGTACATCCTGCACGGTAGTTATACATCCTACTATTATTTTTCGGACCATTTTTACACGAATTTCTTAACATCCCTACGTGATATCAACGAGTTTTACTTTTGTTCAAACAACCAAACTACCACTGATAGCTTTTATCGTTATTAAAAAAAAAAGAAAAGAAGGAAAGAAATAGGACTTTTAAGAGTAGAAAATAAATCAGAACGTGGTGGTGGTGGTGAAGTTTTAAATCCAATCCCAAAGGGATCCAACGCGGACGGGATTCGCTTTACGATTCATCATAACGAGAAAACATATTATGCAATTATGGAGCTTTTTGCGGTAGTCCACTTTATGCATATGCAGTAAACGTTAGTAGGTACAGATTGCGAAGGTCGTGACCCGGTCAGCGAACAGGTGCGAAGCCGCCGCTTATCGATTTCCATTAACCGAACGACGACAGGTCGAATTCATTCGTTTCGTTTCGTTTCTTTCGTTTCATTCGTTCGTTCGGTTTAACGTTCATTCGATTTCAATAACTATTCGATCTTTTCCACCCCTATTGAGAAACAAATCAAATGACCACGATTACGTTAAACGTTAAACGTATATTACGTGATCATTTATATACGTATAATTGTTTATTAAATTCATTTGAAAAGATTTCTTTTTTTATTCGCAAGAGAAAAATAAAAAAAGGAACTATATTTATATCTTCTTGCCTAACTCATTACTTCAATCTTCTTTTCTATGTTACTCCAGTTTTTTTCTTCTTCTTCTTCTTCTTTTGCTTCATGGTATCAGTGTACTTATACAACGATGGGAAAAAAAGTATAAAAAAGAAGAAGAAGAAGAAGAAGAAGGAAAAGTTGAAGAAAAGTTTGCTAAATTATTATTACATTTTTCTACGAGAGTACTTTACTTTCGATCTTGGCTCGTTAACGAAGCAAAAAAAAAAAAAGGAAAAATGGGGGGGGAAAAAAAAGAAAAGTTGGAAATTTAAAAGGAGCCAATCGAGTGTTGGAACTCGTCCAAAAACTTTGGTGGGGAAAAAATAAAGAAGGTTCCTAGGCGTTCGTTGATCGCGTCTAAAACGCATTAAGCGTTCCATCGATGATATTAACTTCACTTTATTTCTTTTTCCCATCTTCTTATTTTTATCCTTTTTACGAATAAATTATTTCTAATCAAAATCTTTTTTTACGTTTGATTATTAAAATAAAAAGAGAGAGAGAGAGAGAGAGAAGAGATTTAAACGAAGTCATTAAATACGTATAGAAAAAAAAAAAATGGATGAATTCGATTGAAATAAAATTAAAAGAAAAAAAATCGAATAATTTGTCTTGAGAACAACTGAAGAAGAAGAAGAAGAAGAAGAAGTAGAAGAAGAAAGAAAAAATGACGACAACGACGAGTAATATAACGATAGGTAAGAACTTACCATGAATAATATATATCGTTGCGAATAGAGAAAAATTTGCGCACGAAGTAACGTCAATACGACGACGTGACTTTATTTCCGGGGAAAGACAAGAAGTTTGTTCTTGACCGAAGTATAATGCAACGCCAAAGTATTATATCTTTGACTATAAGAACGCGATTATAAACTTTTCGAATAATTCTACGTTGAAAATAACGCACACAACTTGTATTGTATAATAATATTTTTTAATACGCGTGCGTGTTCACCTATTCTCGTCATTTATTGTTTATCAAAAAGAAATACAAACTTTTTATTATAGAAATTTTTGTCAGAGTAAAAAATGATTTGTAGTTAAATTAATTTCAAAAGATAGATTAACGCTAGGCATATCATTTTGTCAAACTAATCACTCATCTGTTGAACGAATATCAATGTTATATATACACATAGATAAATACAAAGAGAAATACGTACATATACCATATATATATGATAAAATAATTAGTCACACGCAAACGATTTATATTCAGATCTGTGTGTGTGTGTGTGTGCTGCTGCTGGGGAGGGAGGGAACGGGGTGTCATCGTATCCGTCAGTCACTTTGCTAGTAAAATTTATCACGCACGCGAAATAAATGTCCTATACCTAGGTAGTAACTTCCCTAGACTAATGAGATACCGACATGTAGACACATTTAGTAAAAGCACGCTTTCCGCTCGTTATTTGCCAATGATATTTGCTTTGATATTGTTATAAGATTTTCATTGTTTCGATATATTGATTGATATATTATAATATTACGAAAAATATATATAAATAAATACGCGAAATAATAATGAAAACATACAAAATATTAATAATTAATAAATATGTGTTTAACAGGAGAAAAATTGGAAAATAATTGATCAAAATATAATTCTAGTTGTTTTTTTATACTGTCCCCAACATATTTATTAATAATTTTATTTGTAGACGAGAGAAATAATTAATTAAATATTAATAATATTCTACATGAAGAAAAGGGGCAAGTAAAGTTGACATAGATTACATCTAAACACTTTGTTGATGATTTAATAACGAAAAGATTTGAAATCATTGATCGAGAAATCAATCTATCGAAAACGAGAACAAGATTTGTTCGAGGCCGATGTTGAATAGTAGTAGTAGTAGTAGTAGTAGTAGTAGTAGTAGTGTAGTTTCCGATGTCGTCATATCCTTCCTACAGCTTTTACAAATGAGATAGCAGATTCATCGAACGAGAACAATCTAGGATATCTGGCCTATCAAGAGGATTTTAATGAACCTCGATGCGAGCTTCAATTTTCGAGATTAATCTTTAATCGAAAGTGACGATTAAAAAAAAGGTTAATAATAATTTATATATATTCCTACCTCCTTTTTTTTAATTTCAAATATTTTTTTAATCTCTCTCTTTCTTTATTTCTTTCTTAATCAAAGTTTCATGTTAAATTGTAAAAAATAATTATTGACGATAAGTATCGACAGTACGATAAAAAAATTACGACTCGTGTTTCTTAGTTTATCATTAAAGTCAATCTTCTTCAATCGATTTTGCATATTAACGAATCGTATAGTTTTAACTTTAAAAAGTATTACGTTTCGATAATATCAGACGATATTTTCTTTTCAAATGAAAGTACAACTGTATTAAAAATAATTCTACTTACATTTCACCCGAGCTTTATGTTTTTTTTTTTTATTTTTAACGAAGTTATTTCGTAGACAGTATATATATATAGGGATTTAGTAAAAATTGACGAATGAAATAACTTGGAAAATAATCTGGGGAAAAAAATGTATAATCCTCGTTTTTACGTTTCCTCGTGTTCTCTCAGACACATTTTTTCTTTTTTTTCTTGTATTACGCTTGGGAAGAAGGGGATCTAGTTAGTTGAAAAAGTCTTACAATCTAGAAATACGTCATTACAACATCAACGAGAGAGAAGAAACCGCTTCATCTTAATTCCCCTACTTTGATAAAAATGAAACTTACCCCGAAGTACTAGGATATATTTTTTTTTTCTTCTACCAGTGTGAAAAAAAAAAAAATGTCACCTATTCTCGTAAGGCCAAAACAAAGAATACCTATTACTATATATATATATATAGTAATCTCGAACTAACGAATTATTTTTTTCCCTCTGGAAAATCTTTTTAATTACAATTTCCTTTCCTTTCTTTTCCTTTTTTTTTCTTCTTCTTCTACGAATAAAAATAACTACGCGAATAATATTAATAAATTATATAATATTATATAAAACTCTAACGCAGAACTAGGTTATTAGCAATTAACATGGGGGTGGGGAAGTTGGGGGAAGAAAAAAAGAAAAATCTTACATAGAAATGAAGAAAAATATATCACAATAATAAAAAATCACAATTATGTAATAACTCAACTCGATAAAAAAGAACAAGGGGGATGGCAGAGAGGAAGGAAGGAAGGGCTTAGAATAAAGAAGAATAGAAAATAAGAAGAAGTAAAAGAAAAAAGAAACGAAGGAATTCGTTAGAAGTGGGTGGGTGTGTTTGGTGGTCGAATTAGAGCAAATCCTCTCGACCCCATCGTCTTTTCTTGTTCGTGAAAAGTAGCTGAAGAATAAAAACGAAGTGTTCGCGGTTGGGAGGAACGCCTAAGGGCGTTGAAATACCGAGTGCTGGCTGGGCCGAGGCAAAAGTACATTTTCAACGCCCACGGCACGACTCTACGGCACCTCGAAGGGCAAACCTTGCACGTTCGTCGTCCTCGTGCTGTGCAGATGCTAGCCGACAAAGAAGAAAATCCCTTGAGAAACTCGGAAACTCGTTTTTCCCCTATTCACCGACCTTACTCTCTTTTTTATCGTCTACCAATCTTTTTTTTTTTTCTTTCTTCTTCTTTTTCTTATATTTCATCTTTAGATTTCTTTCGAAAAATTACTTCTTTCTTTATCTTTTTAACACCTTGTACGATACTACAACACACTACATCTACAAGAACAATAAATTTTTGTATTATATATATTAATATTACTTTTTTTTTTTTCTTTAGAAACGTTAGAACGTATGTAAGTATAATATTGAGAACATTCTATACGATAGTTTACGGTGAATCTATTTTTACCAGGCTAAACTAAATGACTGGTTACGGTATATATCTAATGTAAGGGCAAATGAGAAACGACTGATCGATAAATTTTATTCTTTAGATATCGTAATAGAAGTGGGTTCGTCAATGTTTTTTCAAATTGCAAATATATATTAGTTATTAATTAAAATCATTTTCTATTAAGACTTTTAAAATCAGATTTAATCGTGTTGTAACATTAACGAATATATTTTATCTTTACTTTTTATCTACGTTTAATATATTTTTGTATATTCCGTGTGTATCGTTTCGAATATAAAATGATTACGTTAGATTACGATTAATTAATATCACATAATTATATTTTCATTGACGAGACAAAAAACAATTTTCAATTTTTCATCAATCCACATTATTATTCCCATATCATTTCATCTTTTTTTATTATTCCAACGACAAGAAGAATACACATTCGGATCAATATCATTTTCCTAAGTGTCCCGTTTTTTAGTAGATGCACATAATTTTCTCGTAATACTTGAGAATATAAGTTAATTCGTTTCTTTTCAAAAAGATTTACGAATTGACACCGTTTCAGACATACCATTTCCTTCCTTCTTTTATTCTTTTCTTACTTTATTTCTTCCGATTATATTCCCATGTGATTTATCGTACCAATGCATTACTATTTCTATCCCAATTCGATATATTATCTTCGATTATTGGAAGAATTGACTAGTTTCGATAGATGACCTCTAAGTATCTCGTATTAAACATTTTCTTCTCTTTATATTCATATAATATATCGATCGATTTATATCGAAACTATACGTGGTGGTTGGTTGGTTGGTTGGTTACTACTACCACCCCGTTGTATTTGATTTACGTAATGGAAGAACACTTTTACGTAACCAAGATTGTATGCAACCGTAATTCGTTTTCTCTTCAAATTATTCTTCTCTCGATCTTCATTCCCTATCCCCACCCCCTTCTTCTACCGATAGCCATAAAAATTCTTAGAAATTCGATCGATTAAATCGCATTAAGTTGTATTTTCCTATCGAACAACTTTTAATAATAACCCATAGGAAAAGTGCTTTTATTAATGTATCATTGTATTTTAATGCACGACACTCTTTGGTTTCAAATAATGTTACTTCTTTCTCTTTTTTTTTTTTTTATTTCTTTCTATTCAGATATTTTCCCATAAATCGTCCAAAAAAATTTCTCGCGTAAATTAATTAAGCTTAATGGGGTGTGTGAATATTGAGAGAATGAAAGAATGAGAGAGAGTGTGTGTGTATACATTTGGATATATTATATAAATGAAATTAATATATTGATTATACAGTGTGTCAATAAATATTTCATGATAACTAAAAGCCATTAATAATTTTTCACAATGAAATTTGATTATTGATTATTTCAATTTGACTGATTG
>NW_014569738.1:40621-61793 GCF_001313835.1 Polistes canadensis
TAATAACAGGTAGCTCACTTTGTTGTTAATTTCGCAATAATTCGCAAACAAATATTTTCACCGATTTGATCGATTATTAAATTGTATCCACGTACAAAAAAAAAAAAAAAAAAAGAAACTCTTCTTTTATTTATCACACTTTCTTTTTTTTCTTTTTTGTACCAAATGCATTTAACCTTGAGCTCTTTCTTTCTTTCATTCGTACGCGAGTATCTTAACTAGATTTTTTTCCATTATCCTCGAGATTTATGGGTGACCGTACGACGTCTAAAGTACGATGGATATTTCAAAATACAAAGCCATGACCTGCATTCCAATTTCCTCTCTCACTCTCTCTCTCTCTCTCTTTCTCTCTTATTCTCATTCTCTCACAATCCGTCCATCTCAACTCGTTTACGTCGTAGCATTCCTCTAACCGATCGACAGGAAACTTTTCACTGCACACTGCAATATCGCATGAAACGCTTTCAAGTAAGATAAACAACAAGAACAACAACAACACCAAGAAGGAACACGACGAAAGGCAGAATGTATGGTAGTGGTAAATGAAGCGACTACAAGGGGTGGCTAGCGGAACGGGGGGTGGTAGAAAAGGGTTTTTGGAAAGAAGAAAGGTAGAAATTAGAAGTAGAAAAGGAAAGACTTATTAACCCACATAGTTCATCGTCTTCGTAGTTTCTAAGTAACTCAACTACATTTGTGTGTGTGTGTATGGAATTTTCAAAAATTCACGTTATAACGTAAATGAATTGTTGGAAACGTTGTTTCCCGTTAGTAACGAATAGACGAACATAACCGCGGTTATAGAATAAATACCACAACTGGGATTTCGCTTTTCCACGTATTGCGGAAGGGTTTGGAATAGTAGTTGCACGAACGGGACGTACGTCAAAAGTAATTAAACTACAATCGTGCCTAATGGTAAGCCAGATAACCGCTAGCTCTGCGAAGCAAATGGTGCCGGTCTGTTCTCAAACGTAGAAACGGTACCAAACATATAAAACGAATGCAGAAATTCTATCTCGAATGAACAATTAATTTAACACGGTAGTTAACTTTCAACAACGTCACTCAATTTTTCGATTGGATTACAAAGAATTTATTTATTTTATATCATCACCCTCACCCCCAGACCCCCCTATCCTACCCCGAACACAATATCTCTTTGATATCAAATATAATAAATGTAAGAAGAGAGACAGTGTGAGATAGAGAGAAGAAGGAAATGGTAGGAAATCAAATATTCAAATAAATCCAATATTAAATCATTCTAATGGAATTTGGTAATTATCTGCTTCTTCTTCTTCTTCCTCTCTCTCTATCTTCTTTTATCTTTTTTTCTTTTTATCATAACATCCCCTCTATCGATCGTGGTTTAGGTAGAGGATAACCGGAGAATTTTGGGGAAAACGTAATTTATCGGTTTCCTACTTATCCTCGTGGAATTCAACGAAATTTAGTTGGGATCATACGCGGAGTAAGATAAACGTTATATAATATCCTTTGGTTGAAATATTCTACGCGAATTCTCGACCAATTTTCAAAGTATCTTATCTTATCTAGTAACAAGAATTTCTCTAGGTTGTTAGAATTATTTTTAATCGAGTAGTAGTATACTATAATGTGATAGTATAATAGTGGTTTACTTCTAGTATGTGGTAACAATTAAATCAACCTTTGCACTTGGTGATACATCCATGTCACATGGGGTTAACCTTATTACATGAAAAGGTTCGTACAATTGAAACATTCATTTTACCTAGACCCAATCTACGCATGCATACATGCATAGATGCATGCATGCATGTACCTATGTTGTTTATCTATGCTTGCTGATCCTTCTCTCTCTCTCTCTCTCTCTCTCTCTCTCTCTTTCTCTTTACTTGTAAACATCGTGCGGTTTCACAACACGTAGCAATTAAGGATTGACAAGCCACAAAGAACATTTGATATTATCCTTTACAAATTTGTAGCTTTTTTTTTTTAAAACGCATTTATACTTTTATCGGATGAAACAATATAAAATAATGATAAAGTAACGTATTGTTATTAAATATAAATTCATAATTGATTAATCGTTCATTGATATTTATCCATTCGATGATTCTCGATTCCTTCTTTCTTTTTTTTTCTTTTCGAACGATTCACGTAATAAATGGATATTACATTTTGAAATTTGTTTAATATTTCACGATGAACACTGTAAAGAACAGATACGCAGTTACGTATAGATAGTTGAAAAAAAGAAAACTATAATATGTTTGCAGGAACGCAACGTAATAATACGGAATGTACGTTTCGAGAGAAAAATAGAGAAAAAATTACGTGTAGTAAGAACTTTGTCACTCGTTCTTGTTCTTGTTGTTGTTTTAAAACGGGAAACGGAATGAAGAAAAAGTAACGAGACCGATCGATTTTGTTAAAGGAAAAAAAGATCGATAATGTTTAGAGTTAGGGGTTGGTTAGTAGTGATACTTAATGAGTTTCGGACGTGTCTCGGAGCAAAAAGGAATATTGAAATAATAAAATGATTAGAAAAAAAAGAAAAGAAAAAGAAAAAGAGAAAGAAAGAGAGATTTTTCTTGTCGAACGTCAAACTTCGAAAACTTCTAGTCCAATTAAAAACTTCGAGAAAGTTTATTTTGTCTGTCGACAAAAAATCAAAAGGAAAATAAAACTCGGCGACAATTTAAATCAGAAAAAAAAGAAAAGCAAGTACTCGTGTCTTACAATTTAATCGATAAATCTACTTTAAATGAGAAGAAAAAAGAAAAGATCAAGAAAAGGATAGAATATATCACTTCACACTTCTTCTTCTTCTTCTTCTTACGTTCTAAGTTTGCTGATTTATATGGGGTACGAACAAATCGTTGTTCTCACTTTACCTAGGCCATTTGCATTCACCATTTTATCCGTGCCCCTCTTCCTTCTCTACCCCTTTTCTCACCTAACATTTTCTACCAACCCGTTTATATGGTTTTCTAGCAAATCGTACTTTAATAGTAGCACCATCCCCCTCCCCCTTCCTCCCCCCCGTTGCGAATGACAAACGAGCTGGCGAAAAAATAACAACTCGGCAAATATTCGCGCACTCATCATCGGTATGAAATCCCACGGGGAATTAATCGGCCCTGACATTTCAACGCTCGTCCTACTCTCAATTTTTTGATCGGCCCAACAACCAACCAACACACACACACACACACACACATCACTCATTTGACTGAAATTTACGCGTGAAAAAAATACTTGTTAGAAATTTTCCAATTCGTAACTTTTAATAGGAAGAATTTTAGAAAATTGTAGTACCCATATAAAAATATGGTTAATGTTCGAAACCATAATCGATCGTAGGGATGAAGAAAAAAAAATAAAAGAAACCCCCTTAGGATATTTCCTTTTCGTTGTTGTTTATTCTACTTCTTCTTTTTCTTCTTCTTCATTCGTTAAAAGTAGTTAAAGTAAGTTACAACAAAACGCATTACGAAATATAAAAAAGTCGAACGTTTGTTTTATTCGGATAAGCTGACTGAAAGATCGATATTACCTATTTGAAATCGATAAATCTTATTGTACCTGTCGATCGATCGTTAACCCAATACGGCGTCGTTCCGTTCCTTGTTCGTTCTTTATCATTTTTCTTAAAAAGCTTGAAAGTTTCAACGTTTTATCATGACTGTCGATTATGACCAAACGTATGTTCGAACTTTGAAGAAAATTCAATATAACCAAGATACATAATAATTTATAATAGAAGTTTTATCGAAAAATCCTGCCACCCCCCATGTATTTATCATGCTTTTTTTTCAATATTAAAAATATACGTTCATACGTAGAGTTGTAATAATAATAATATATCGATTGTATGGGATAACTCGTAAAGAGGATAAATTTAAATGGATAGAAAAAAAAAAAAAACGAAATAATCAATAATATATCGAGAGAAGGAAAAAGAAGAAGAAAAAATTGAATGGGTTATTATTATGATTAAAATATTGATTAATAATAATAATAATAGCACTTAGTTAGATATAGGAATAATGTTTAATAATTATTGAAAATGCTTTTTAATAAATCATGAGTCAATTATCTCTTGTGTATACAGATAATCGAGATTGTAAGCGATATTGGTAAAAGCATTACCTGAGATCGTTAGCTCGGTGCATTCTCATGCCACGCGTTGGATGCCGTGGGGGTGGGGTGCACCTGCAGTCACAATGCATGACGCAAAGGACTACGCTAGTTGCTAGAGTTACGACCAAGGGTGCAGCAAATAGTTGAATGATCGTAGCTACTTGTTCTTCTCTGTTATAAGATGCCATCACGATGCTCCCGTTAACGCGACTGTAATAACACGGAAATTTAGCACCCTCGTAGCCCATGTCGCGAGTAAAATTCTCGCAATCAACGACAGGTGGGTAACCGCAGCCCTTGATATTAACGAGAAGTACCGCTTCTATGTCGGCCACGTTCGTTGCTCCTGTTATGGAACAAAAAAAAGAAACAAAAATATAAAATGATAGATAAATCAATATTTAGTATTCGTATAACCGCAATAATATTTCGTACAGATATTTTTCTATTATTTGCAAAAATATATTTTATTCATAATTATAGAAATTTAATTGATCTCACGTGCGCACACGCGACCAATCTTACGCGTGCGCATCGATCTTTCGAAGGATAACATTGAATGAAAAACATAAGTACTAACTTGTTGAGTTACTTGATATTAAAAAATAATTAAAGGGGTTATAATGATGGATCTTACCAGGAAGAGCAGCAGCGGTAGCCGTGGTGGTGGTGGTGGTAGTGGTAGTGGTAGTAGATCCGCTAATTTCCGTGTCATTTTTCATACTATCGTTGTTCCAAGGTGAATATGTAACATATATATGAGTACATCTGTAAACGTCGCTGGTACATCCCTCCCGGCATGAGCTCCATGTGCAATTGAAAAGACCCCAGAGTTCTTCGCGTCTGGATGTAGTACAGATGACCGGTTCGGGTGAAAAATCAGCAGCCAGGGTGCTGATAGCCGGATCAACGTAAAGGGGTACCAAAAAGAGGAGGGCGGCACCACCTGAGGTCGCGACGAAGGCCAGAGCCGAGGTCGCATAAAAATTAAGCCGCTGACGGCAGGTGCGTCGTGGCGGTCGGCGCCTAGCAGCGCCAAAACCTAACTCCAACAGTTTGCGACGACGTAATTCACCTTCCTTGGATTCACGCGGCTCAATTTTCTTCTTGTAACGTTCCTGCCGATGATGATGATGATGATGATGATGATAGTGGTGGTGATGACGGTCGCTACCACCCCCGCTTCCTCCACCCCCACCCCCGTCCCCGAGATCCCCACCTGCGCTCGAACTCCCAAGACTCTGTTGGCCGTGATAACGACGATGATGATGATGATGATGGTAATCGTTCTGACACTGGCACTGACACTGACACTGACACTGACACTGACAATGACAGTGACAGTGCCCACAACTCGCCTCCAACAGAAGATCCGAGCTGCTCCCCCGCATCACCCACCCGCGGCTCTCAAAGAGGCCCCAACCACCACCCGATCCTATTCGTCCTAATCGTTCCTTCGACCCCCCTCCTTCCCGTTGTTGTCCTCCTTACCGAGGGCAAAATAATTTCTGATACTCGCGACGACTCAATGCCGCGATTCCCTCCGGTTAAATTCTTTCTGCTAGGAATCATCGAGCGTCCTCCTCTTACCGGACCTTTCTTCTTCTTCTTCTTCTTCTTCTTCTTCTTCTTCCTCTTCTTCTTCTTCTTCCTCTTCTTCCCTTCTTTATGTTCAATCGATTTGTATGCCGATCGAAACTAACTCTTCCTTTTTCTTTTTCTTTTTCTTCACTCCACCGTTTATTATATTTTTCCCTTTAAATACTATTATTTCTAATACGAAATATTATCGATCATAATCTTTCAACGATTACTACGAGACGCTCGTATGAACGAGAGGAACTATGAAACATCGTTGAAAGTGTATCGATCTGTTGTTGGATCCTCGACTAACCCACGCGTCGTAAATTCTATTTGAAATCGTTATCACGAATACTATTCCCGATTGCATTCGCAAGCGCGCTCGATATACAACAGATTCGATATTTTTAAAGCCGCGACACGTTGGTTGGTTTGTTGGGTTGGTTGGTTTGTGTGCGTTCAACTGCGCGGGGCTTTACGAATCGAATCCGTGAATCGTTGCTAAGCCGATCGCGAGTTAGGCACCTCACTGGATTCTCCTCTTCCAATTAACGGAATGTTCATAGCTCTCGCTGAGATTCGATTTTCACGGAGCAGAAGGAATTTCTAAATTCGATGATCATTATTATTATCTTCGAAATTCCATTATAAATTTTTCCTTTTTTATTTTTCCCTCTTTAGATGATATATCGTTGTCTCTCGCAAGGATAGGCCTCAGAAGGGGAAAAAAAAGTAAACTTCCTCACGGTAACTCTCGTTGAAATCTTCATTAATGATACAAAAGAGGGTCACAGACACTCGTCGTATTTTTTTCTTTTTTTTCTTTCTTAGGCCAGAGATAAAACTCTTGAAGTCAGTTAAAAATTGGTGGTGGTGTCGTTTGCCCTTCAAATTCACGGAATATCATTCTAAATTAATTACTATTTTTTACTCTCTCTCCCTTAAAAAAATGATATATATATATCATCATCATCTAGATAGAGTAGATACTATCTCTCTCGCGAATGTCTTTTATCAACTATCCTTCCTATTTGTTTATACATGCAAATAAATAAGTAGCCATCGTAACGGACTACCAAATCCTTCTTCTTCCTCTTCTTCTTCTTCTTCCTCTTCTTTTTTTTTTTCTCTGTCTCTCCCTTTGATATTTGATTCTATCAGTAGAGAATCTCTTATTTTATTTTATTTTATTTTTTATTACTTTTTTCTCTACCACATATATATCATTTTTTTCATTTACAGATTTTCTTCCGTATATGTAATTGTAATCCTTCCTTGAAATTTTCCAAGATGTTGTCCCGCCTTTTTTTCTTATTTTCTTTTTCCGTTTTCTTAATCCGTTTTCTCGTGTGTCTTCTCAAGAATTTGTCATTGTCGTTAGAAATAGATGAACGGAGTTAGAAAAAAGATATTAGGCAGAAATAAAGAAGTCAAAGTTAGATGGATATAAGATTGAAAGTATATGTCTACGTTTGTATGTGTGTATAAGAGAAATAGAAAGAGAGAGAGAGAGAGAGAGAGTAGACAGATAGAGAGTGAATACGAGAATATTGAATCACGCGTTAGAACGACGTTATCCTACGATCGATCCTTGCACGAACCACCTGTACAGATGTATATCCTCCACGAGAGAGCTTTCTCTTCTCTCAGGCGCGCGCTTTGTCAGTACGCGTGTATACTCTCTCTTAAACGAGAGAGAAAGAGAGAGAGAGAGAGAGAGAGAGAGAGAGGGTGGAAATGACAAAGACAGAGAGAAAAAGAAAGAAAGAAAGAAAGAGATAGAAAAAATTGATAATACGAAGGGTGAGAGAGGGGTAGGTTTTAAAAGATATTAACAATAATTTTTGGTTGTCCAAAATACAAAGGGATAACAATAATCCTATCCAATTGACAAAGCCAACCAAGGGGATGAAATTGGGCTTTGGTGGGTTGTTTTTAATCAGCAAGATTATTTTACTTTGACGAAAAATAATAAGAGCCGCACTTGTGTTTTCTGATCAATGAATGCGTGTGTCCCGGCACACCATCATCCGCCTCGCGGATCGCGAGTTAAAGCGCGACTAGTCGTCAGAACGTCGTAACAAAAGTCCTCGATGGGGGAGGACAAGCTTTCGTCCGAAACGACAGGGCGGGGTTCCATACGCGCATGAGCGACTACCATACCCCACTACCCTTATCATCCTATTTCTCCTCTCTACGTATAACATAACTTCATCGCGCACACCACGGTGCATCCTCCTTGTTTATGCTCTCTCCTGCGAGTCCTTCCTTTTCCACCTCCCACTTCCCACTACTACCATCACCACCCACCCCCATCTGCCTCTTTCTACAAAACCACCCTCCACCTCTCAACCAACCAACCCCTACCTCGACTAGAGTCACTCTTTCTCTCTCTAGCTAGCTAGCTATCTATTTATCTATCTACCTATCTATCTCTGTTTCTCTGGGTTTTTTTTTTTTTATTCTACCTGTCTTCGGTATTCCCATCCCTTCTTCGTATTTCTTCCTACCCTACGAAACTTCGTCATTATCGTTCTTTAATTGCGTTCGATAATTAAACTAATTTTTGTGTTTCTCTTTTTATTTTATTTGATTATTTTATTTTCATTTATCTCGCTATAGATTTTTTTCTGCTTGTCCTCGAATGAAATTCGTTCGTCGGTGCAACAGTTTAATGAATTTCTACGATTTTTGTTGGATATATTTTCTTTCTCTTTTTTTTTTCTTTTTATATTCTTAAATAAATAGGAAAGGAGAGATAGAAAAAGGAGATAGAGTAAATGTTGGTTCGATCATGGTGGAATATATATATATTTGTACGGGAACAGTGTATAGTTCTCAATCTATTCTCCGAGGAATGCTTTTTACCATGTATATATAAAATTCTCTCGCGTATCGACGCGCCTAAAGAGTGCAACCGTTGGTACACGAGAGAGAGAGAGAGAAAAGAATCCTTTTCTGATTGTTCACACGGCCGAGTTGTGCAAGGGAATCTAAGTAAGTCGGATGGAATTCCCATGAGCTATAGGTTCTTACTCTAAAAGGATAGAATAAAATATTAGTATATCGTCGAAAACTTTCTAAATCGGTGTGTATTCCTAATAATATTATAATTACAAAAATTAATAAAATCCATAGCTTTTAATTATTAATGTTATTAAAATTATATATAATTATTATTTATAACGTTTAAAAAACCCGCTAACTATCGATCATATATTCCAAGTATCACATTGGGGTGAAAAAGTGAGAAAGAAGATGGTCGGGGTGATAAGAATAAATCAATGTCGAGTAAGAGAATGTAAAATGCAAGGTCCGAACGATGACGACACGCACGAAAGTGAGAACGTCATCGCGAGATTCCCTATGACGTCATTCGAACTAGAAGTACAAAAAAAGATCGATTGAGGTCGTTGCAGTCGCGTATAGAAATTTTTTATTTCTTTGATTGGCAATACTGAGAGACGCGATAGGTGACGCCATCGTGGCAACATCGACGTGGATGTCCAATCATGCAACGTTGCTTTTCATACTCATTGACCAATCAAATCTATCGAAAGGTTGTCCCAGAGTGCATTGCATGTTGAAATAATAACCATAGAGTGGGGGGAAAAATGGTCTAGAGGGTCTTTCACATCGTAGCTACGGTCTCTTTGGTGTCGAGCAGCCTAGTGGGTTGGGTGCCACCACTTTACGAAGACGACTGCGAGAAGAAGAATTTACTGCATTAGAAGCACGCAGACAACGAAGAAGAGAAAGGAGGAGGAAGGTTAATCTTGGAAACAACGTTCCTTCCTCTACTCGTTTTCAACGAGTATTACGTTTTAATAAAAATATGGCGGGAACTGAAACGCCTAACGTTAAACCTGATGTTTTAAATCCATCATCCGAAACTAACGAAAATAATGCAAGAGAACGGAACGTTCAAGGCGGTGGTGGAAGTAGCGGAGGAGGTGGCGGAGGAAGTGGCGGTGGCGGTGGAGGAGTAGGAGGTGGCGGAGGAGGTGGTGGAGGCGGAGGCGGCGGAGGAAATAATCGTGGACCTCGTGGTAGAAAAGGAGGCACAAGATTCTCTGGTGGACGAGTACCAGGAATGATGGGTGGAGGCAGGAACGATGGACCGGTATGAAAATCACATTTTTCTTTATTATTTTACCATATTTTTTGATATATATATATGTTCTTCTATATGTATACGTATATTTTTCATTCTATCGAAAATTGTATATTTCGATCAGAACGCATTTCGTTTAGCGGCCATTTTATATCTTTTTACTAACCACGCGGTCCTACTTTTCAATAAATCTATCTTCTTTACTTTGAAAGTCTTGATTAAAAACTTTACGCTGTTTAGTTTTCTTTATAACTATATATATATTGATTCTACTTAAAATAAAACGCATATATCGTTATATTATTTATGTATACTATTTTTGGATTTTCTAGAGTCTCGTTTTATGCATATCATTGTTCTTATTACCAACCGGTTAAAATAACGTATATTTTATTGTTTTATTACTCGTATAATATTATAAATTCTTATTAATTATATATGATATTCTTGGCGATTCTTAAAATATTAAAACTCTAATAAAAGAAATAGTAGCGTCGGGTTATCGATCTCTTTTAGACGCCATTAGCAACCGTACATAACGGCACGTCTCAAAATGGTTGCATTCCGACGCGATGCTATTATAGATGGCGTATCGTAAAAGAACACGTGTTTCAAATATATATATATATATATAGGTATATATCTTATTTAATTAAGATTAATTATTATATCTTACGCGTTAAAAGATATTTTTATTTAAATAGATAAAAATTAAAATATATAGAAAAAAAGAAATAATTATTTCTATAAATTGAATGGAAATATTTTAGATGAAAATGAGTGACTCCATGATAGATGGTGGCTTAGATAATACAATGTCTGAAGGAATGGGAAGCATGGGAGGAATAGGAGGAATAGGAGGATTGGGTGGTATGGGACCCCGTGGAGGAGTTGGTATGCGTGGTGGCGGTGGCGGTGGTGGCGGAGGAGGTGGTGGAGGAGGTGGTGGTGGAAGAGGTGGCAGAGGCGGAGGAGATAGAAATATAGGCAACCGTTCTCAAGATGTAAGTTTCTGAACTCTTAAATATACAAAAATAAAATAGAACTTTATTTGAACAAAGATTTCATAGGTATATTGTTATAGGATCGATTAATGGAACGAATAATGGCCATAAGTGGTCCTACGCATGAATTATCACCTCAAGAAACTGCCGAAAAGAAATTCAGTGGTCGTAATCGCTTGTACATTGGTAATCTTACTAATGATGTTACAGAAGAAGAAATTCAAACAATGTTTGCACAGTATGGTGAAATATCCGAGTTGTTTGTTAACAAGGAGAAGAATTTTGCATTTCTTCGAATGGTAAAAATAATTCATTCAATTTGTTATATTTTATATGTGATATATGATATTTGTTTTAATATGATTATAATAATTACCGTTTGATATAATTGTGATACAAACTTAATGGCTGCAAATTTTAAATGATTTTGTTAACTATACATATATATCAGTGATCATCTTAATTGAATATGTTCCAATCAAACTTATTTATCTGTTAGGATTATCGAGTTAATGCTGAAAAAGCAAAACATGAATTAGATGGTACAATGCGTAAAGGACGTGCTCTTAAAGTACGATTTGCACCTCATTCTTCTACGATCAAAGTCAAGAATCTTACTACATGGATTTCGAATGAATTGTTAGAAAGAGCGTTCAGTGTATTTGGAGAAATTGAACGAGCCATTGTTATTGTGGATGATAGAGGGAAGTCTACTGGTGAGGGTATTGTTGAGTATTGTAGAAAACCATCTGCTCAACTTGCTTTAAGGAAATGTACAGAGGGATGTTATTTTCTTACTGCGTAAGTTTATTTACAAAAATTCATTATATTGTCCATTGTTATAATAACCCCGACGCCACGCTTGTGATAATTATTTTTTTATCAACAAGTGCCATAAAAATTTACTAGGGGAATAGAAAAGTAGATTCCACATATATAGGAACCATGGCATACTATTATTTTAGATGCTGTGTGCCAAAAAGTGGAATACATTTATTTTATTATATTTTATTTTATTTTTTTTTTTTTTTTTCAAAGTAATATCTTTAGTAATCATCCATTCATATATTTAAATACTGTAAATTAAATTCAGATCTCTTCGACCTGTTGTCGTGGAACCTTTTGAGCAACAAGATGATATAGATGGTTATCCTGACAAGAATTTACCTCGAAAGAATCCTGAATTTTTCAAAGCACGTGAAATTGGACCAAGATTCGCGCAAATAGGTAGTTTCGAACATGAATACGGGACGAGGTGGAAACAATTACATGAATTATACAAACAAAAAGAAGAAGCGTTGAAACGAGAAATGGCAATGGAAGAAGAGAAATTGGAAGCTCAAATGGAATTTGCAAGATACGAACATGAAACCGAATTACTGAGAGAACGTACGTTCTTCGAAATTTGTAGATTATACTAATATAAAACTCGTAAATAATATATTCACGTTATAATTATTATTTATACAGAATTACGAATGCGTGAAGCTGATAGAGAAAGACAGAAGAGAGAATGGGAAATGAAAGAAAGGCAAGCGGAAGAACAAAGAACACGTGAAGAGGAATTAAGGAGACGTCAACAAGAAGAAATGGCAATCCGTATTAGAAGACAAGAAGAAGAATTGCATAGACGACAACAAGAAAATAATTTGTTCATGCAGGTGAGTAGCATTTATCATCTCCATTTTTTAATTTATTTACTTTTTCGATTGATGAATTATATCACGAACCTATGGGTGGATAAAATGATGTGCCTAAAACATACCCAATTACGATTCATTGTTCGATATAATTGTTCTTTACTATGTATAAAAATCTAATATTTAACGACACTTAGGGCTCTGCTCCTTTTATTTTTAAGGAGCAAGCGATGAGAGGCGGTGGTGCAGGAGGTGGAGGCGGTGGAGGTCTCGGTGGTGGAAAGAATTATGATTCCGTTAGTAATAGTGATCGCGACGGTTATGGCCAACCGGACGGTAAGTTTATTTTTTCATTAACTTATACTATCGAATTTCAATGATTTGAGTCTCTTTTCATTATATAAATTAAAAAATTAAACCATTCATTTTTACACATATTAACACGTTGACTGTCGTGTAGTTCATTGGTAATCTCAACACGACAAATAATAAAAATACATAAAGTAAATAACCGATACTGATAAATTTTTAAGTAATACCATTGTTTTTATATCAGGATTTGAAGAAAATAATGACAACTTGTTAATTACACACATTGTTTCTTTTAACATATTATACATCATCAAATGTTGTCATTTTTTAACGTAATAATTATAATTGGACACAGTTATTGTAAATATTCATTATTATTTACAGGAGGAAGCAGCATGCCAGTGGTAATGTATCTTTGGTCATTTATATTCTAGTTTTATAAGTTCTAATCTATATATCCTTTACACTTCTCTCTATCTTGAAACATATAGTTTCTTCTTCTTTTCTTCTGACATTTTATTTCTACTCTGACGAAAATTATTACAAATAGTTAATATATTTACATCATTACCAATTTTATAATTATTATTAATAATCATAGGTGGTTTTTTTTTTTTTATTTTTTTTTTTTCTATTTTTTTTAAATATTATTTTTTGTTATTGCATGGAAATAATGCAGTCGTTTTAATGGAAACTGCCACTGCCAATATTCCGTATATTTTTTAGTGGTATATTCCATATCCCCGTGAGCATGCTGTCTGACATAACAGAGTTCTAATGTCTGCAATACTGCCAGATATTTATAACTATATTTCTATGAATAGAATATTATTTTAATTTTATACAAATTTTATATATATTTGTCAAATGATTTTAGTATAATAATATATTTAAGGAGCATTAACATGTGGAGGAGTCAACGAGCATGTGAAACGAAAGAACATCTCGTTATTATTATTATTATTATTATTTATTGAGAGTGTCTCGAAAAAGATATACGAATTAACATTTATTTAAAAGTAAGAAATATTCTGGGGATATTAACATACAAAACAGTTTACTGCCATATGTGTATATATATCTATATCTATACTTTTAGAAATATTTAATGATACATATTAGGACAATAATTTGATGATCTATCTTTGCATTATAACATTGAACCAATATCTTCATTCTTATATCATATATAAGGTCTAATATACGATTATATATCTCTTAACTCTTTTTTTTTCTCTCTTAAGTTCATGGGATATAAATATTAAGGAATTGCAGTGTGGAAACAAAAAAAAAGCATGGCTATTTTTGAAAACTCGCGATGTATCTCTTATCTCGAATTTATCTCCACGTGCGTGTGTTAGGGTTGTCCAAGTTTTCCACAAGTCGTTAATATCAAATTTCTTCGTCGCTTTTTCCTTCGTGATGTGTCCTAATTTAGTTGGTTTAGGGGCGTGGGAAAGGGAGGAGAGGAGTATTTCTAAGTTTTTGTGTCTCCTACTGATTGTGTGGACACCACGTGTATGAATGGAACAATTCATATGTGCATTCTAATGATGCATTCTTTGGGAAATTAATATAATTTACAAAATATATATTTATAAAGGAAACCAAAGAGGTGAAAGTTGTTAAAAAAAAAAAAAATCTACGAGGATTTTACTTGGGGTACAAATCGTAATTGTGTTGAAGTACTTATTTAGGATGTGTTATATTAATAAACTACGATTTCTCTCTCTGTATTTCTACAAAAAGAAAAAAGAAAAAAAAAGAAATATTTTAATCTTCAATCGTGAGACGATTTAAAACTTTAACTTAAGACTGAAATTGAAACTTGCTTCGTTTGGTCTCTCCACATGCTTGCAGACAGGAGACTCTGTTCTTTTTTTTTTTCTCTAGTTCAGTTAAGATTTAGGTGTTTTTATCTCTACTATGGAACTTGAAGAAATACTTTTTATCGATGCAAAATATTGTTACATTGGGAATTTAACAAATTTGATATATTTGATTTTTCCTTCAATATTAAAAATGCATAATAAATATATTGACAAATGATTTAGTTCCATAGTAATTACTTGCTGACCAAGCAATGCCCAATTTTATCAGACATATTGGAAAATATTCTATATACGTTATAAATACTCACTCATTCCACTGTTGTGTCGGGTTATATGCAAGCTTTTATTTTTATAACTATCTATCATCTCTCTATCTCTCTACATATGTGTATGTATAAACATATACACATATATATATATACTCCTAAAATAATTCTTTTAAATGAACTATGAACGATAGAAATCTTTTAGAGTCTGTACAGTACGTAGAGTTTGCTTGGAGATCTTGATCAAATCTCCTTGCTTCTCATATCGTGTTCAGACTCTGCATACAAAAAATTATTAGTCTTTGGGGTAACACATATATAAATATATATATATAATATACAACACTATATATTATATAAAAAGTAATATACTCTTTAGACTTAGCACTAAATACTTTTATATAATCATTAGTGAAAATGAGATAAACATTATAATATCTAATCTATCTTAAATCCCTCATTACATAACTCTAATTATATTATACTATTTTCAGCGCGAAATGTTTAAAACAAAAAGATTGAAACGCGTCCTATATTGAGAAAATATTTCTAATGGAATGAAATTAATGTGAATTTTTGTTAATCTATAAAAATGAAATAACAAATTTAGGTTTTCTATTTTGAGTATATCTCAAAAAACTAATTCTACTTTTCTACGTGATTTCTTATAATCTAATTGAATAATATATACATCTCTTTAGTAATATGATAAAAATGCTAATCGCATTTAGAAACCTATTCTATTTTTTAACGTTCATATATTCTTCGATTAGGAAGCATCGTTTGAACAACGTGTGTTCTCTGATATAAAGACTCGAAGTTTCCTAAGGTCTTTTAAATAGATGCAAACATAATCTAATTCTAATAATCACATGCCATATCATGGCTTCTTTTAAAATACCTCTATATATGACAAATGACTAAGACGATAAGACGTGTACGCTCTTCTGGACAATAATATTATCAATCTTCGTTGTCTGCATTGGGCATTTGCTTGGTCTGATTAAGTAATCGATGTTTAAATTAAATTTACAAAAAAAAAAAATATGTATATATACATATACATATTAATAAGAGACGCTTCTTTCGGGAGTTAGTTTTTAAAAAAAAAAAAAAATTAAGAGAACATAAAAAAAAATGCGTCTAAACGAATACTTTTATAACCCATGGTGTTCGATATATAAAAAAAAAGAATATATATCTCACGTATTCAAATACTATTATTATTATTACTACTACTACTACTGCTACTACTACACATATACATATTATATATAAAAAAAAAAAAAAAACCACGCACGCAACATCTAACATTTGTTTTCCCCTTTCTTTTCTATGTGATTTGACGAAAATTGTGACGATGACCTGTACGCTGCTGTCAAACATGTGGATGGTTCGCCCTGAAAAATATGTGCACAAATCTCTATTTATGGTACATCCAAAAACAAAAAAATATTCTTCTCGTTGTCCTGTTTTATCTGAACACGTATAAAACAATATCAACAATTGTATGTGTAATCGTTAAACCGTCGGGATGATGATATTATCATAATCTCTCTCATCAAAACGTGTGGCTTTCACACTTTCGGATATGCTACCACATCATTAACAAACAAACAAACAAAAAAACAATACCAATTATGGATTGAATCGCGTAAACAATTATTATTATTATTATTCCGCGCTATGATTATTAATTGTTGTGTTTTATATTTACATATATTATTATTATCATCTTATATAACGTTTATCGCATATACACATATATATATATATACATATATAAAAATCACATTTGATGCGAATGTTAGGATCCAAAGTCGTTTATGGATGCATATAATAACATGGATCGTGGTAGTCGTGGTGGTGGTTATAACGACGATCGGGGACAAATCATGGATTTGATGGATATGAGAGTAGATATGAGTAACATGGGTGGTGGTCGTGGTGGTAGTGGTGGAGGTGGACGCTGGCAAGGAAATGATCGAAATCGTCAAGACGATTATCCTAATAAAAGGAGACGTTATTAGAAAGAAAGAAAAAAAAAACATTTCGAAGGAGGTGGAGATTATTAAAAAAAAAAAAAAGAAAAAATTTAAAAAGTAAAAAAAAAAAGAAAAGAAAGCAACAACAAAATATGGCGAAAAGAAGTATATAAGAAAATTAATACCAGTAAAAGATTAACTATTACTCACACTCTGTCATATTCTTATTCTTTTTCTCTATCTATCTATCTCTTCTATCTCTCTTTTTCGAAACATACTTAATGCAGATCATCCCCCCCTTCATCATTTTTGTTTTGTACGACTTGCTTAATATTCTACTTTCAATGATTCTTCTATTTCCATCTTTCTATTTCTTCTCTATCTCTATATCTATATCTGTATCTTTTTTTATAATGATTAGAATATTCACATACACACACGTACACGTACACATATATTATATATATATAATAATCCGACGATTGAACAAACGATCTTTATTATTAATCTATCATCTTTTCGTTATACTATCTATCGGAATCTAAAGAAACGCGTTAAAACCTCCCTTACGTCTGGTATAAAAATAAAGTTGGAAATGAAGGAGAAGATAAAGGAAGATATTAGAAAACAAAACGTTATATAATAAAAATTATAAATTAAGGGAAAAGTTTAATGACGAAATTAAAATTACGCGAAAAAAATAAATATATATATACTCCCTGTCTGTCACCCCCGGTGTGTTTCGCGTTTGAAATAATTTTGTTTGAAATAGTAAAAAGGGAAGAATTTTTAAACTCTATAAAATATTAATAATTACAATTTTTTCTATGTTAGAAGAAAAGGTATTCGAAAAGTTATTATACATACACACACACAACATACATTTTCATACATTCATACATGCTACGTATATAATGTATACTGCATTTCTTTCCTTTTGTTTCGAGAAAGACGTATTTTTATTCGTCCATTGAAGCAATATTCGTATAAAAAAAGGAAAAATAATATAACAGATAAAAATGATTCATATAGAAAAGTTGTACCGTTTTATCAATTTGTTTCGGTTGGACACCTTTTTATATACTTTAAAATAATCATGTGAGAAAGAGCTAATTGAAATAGATATACACTTATTATATATATATGTATGTATGTATGTATATATAACATATATACATATATATATATATATATTTGTCATTAACCAAAAACCATTATTCTATCGGCAGGAAGTGAATGTCAGTTTTTATTTGAAAAAAACCATTTATGAAATGAATTAATATACCTTATATTAGAGTAAGATATATTGTACGCTGTGAGAGTGGCGGATTTATTTCGTCGAAATTACTTTAAATATTAGACGTTTTTGTGAAAGAAAAGAAAATAATAATAATAATATTAATAATAATAATAATAATGAAACAAATGAGAAATCATCTCTCTAAGACCATAATTTTATGAATAAAGTTTTACGAATATAAATATATATATACAGCAAAATCTCTCTTCATGTGATTTCTGCAATTAAAGTCGCACAAGAGAACGGGTCCTTATAATATGACGTTTAGATAATGAACTTTTCTTTATTATATTTTTTTATTTTATTTTTACTAATTAGAAAGTTGATGATCAATGGCCCATCATTATCTTAATTCAACAATTTTTCAATTAAGGGAACATCATGGAATTGAAAATTTTATTATATGATCCCCCGTGATGTTCTGCATTCATTTCTGTATCTTCAATTATTATTTATATTTTCTTTTTTTGTTATTTTTTTTTTTTTTTTTGGTTTGTTTATCTCTTGTAGAAAATCAGGGAGAATCGAACTATTCTCATGAATGAAACAATGATTATTCTTGACAATTATTAATATGATAGATATGATTACTTGTGTATGAAAAAGAAAAAAAAAAGATTTCTTTTCGTTTGGTTTCTTTTTTTTTTTATCCCCCTGCCGTCGCGTATTTTTTGTGACCCATCGCCCTGAAAACAAATTCGAACATATTCTCAATTATACGTGGAAAATAAATTTAAGTGGTAGTTCTTATTTTTTTTTTTTTTTTTTAAATTTTTATATTAATGAAATATGTTCTTAACAAATGACTCCGGTTCGTCTTCCATGTATAACTTTTATTAACGAGATTCTTTGGTGAATCCATATCTAATCAATTTTTTCTTGCAAGACTATAACTTAATATTTCCAGGAAGTTTTTATACATTATCCAAACCACGACGACATATTCACATATTATATACAAGACATATTTCTTTACAATTTCTATATTTTCTTTATATTATATCTCCTTTTTTTTTAGTAAATTATGATACGTAAAAATATATTTATATATATATATAAAAGAGTTTAAAACATATATATCATTTCTTTACTTCTTGATTTCTATATGATTTATTACTATTTTATTTATCTTCTTTCTTTTGAAACCATAGTATTGAATTTTATTTTTATTTTTATTTTGTTTTATACTGTCCTTTTTAGTTTTTTTGTTATATTCCATAATAAAAAGTATCAACGAGAGAGAGTAAAACGTAATCTTGTTAAATGTATAATACAATAAATTCCTGCATAACGTGTGTTGATACAACGCGGACATATGAAAAGATTAAGATTACTCTGTATAATTAATTAAGAATATTATTAATACTTGATTAATTATACATTTAAGTAATTAATACAAATTAATCTATTGTAATGTTTTAAAGATGAATATTAGGATAGTCATTAAACATAGTATCATTATTATTCGTTTTATACGAGTATTGTTCTCGTATAAAATGAATTTCATAAAACGCATAATAAAATATATTGACCACGTTATACGGGAGTATACTGTATATATTATAATTTACATAGCATAGAAATTACTTAGTTATTTATTATTCAGTAACTCCTGTAAATATACGTAAATTAAACTTTGTGTGCGATAAAAAGAAAAGAAAAGAAAAGAAAAGAAAATAGAAAAGAAGAAATACGCGATAAAATAGAACACTTGTTCGAAACAAACGCTATGTGTAAATAATAAAGTTCTAAATAAAAATATCTACGAAAATTATCGGAGAAAAATCAAAAGATACAAATCAAAAGAGAACAATTTTTGTTGTTTAACGATAAAAGAGAGAGAAAGATAAAAGACATTAAGGAAAATAATATGTCCAATTAATTATTCAACGTTTCATTGTATAATTTTTAATTAATTATCAAATTACGAATAACAACAATCAACTTCTTTAATTTTTTTTTTTTTTATTCGTGAGATATTACCTTTCACGAAAAACAAACAAAAAATAAATAAATAAAACGAGACCGACTACTTTGTTTCTCGAAGAGAAAGAGTTGTTACACCTGCATTCAGATGCCTGCGAGATTACAGTTACAACAATTCTACATATGCAATTTGTAACACTGAACGATATTAATGAAGAGTCTTTAAAATGGAGAAGAGAGACAGCACTCACAAGATAGGCTTACTTACTTGAAACTGCTAGTCACAATGTGAAACTACTGTCACGAGGTGAGTAGATTTTGATAACAAATGTTATTAAGCATAATTTTTATTTTAACATTTCGGGTGGGACGTTTTTTGAAGAAGAAGAAAAAAAGAAAAGAAAAGAGAAAAAAAAAAACAGAAAATTTGTGGCAAAAGAAACTTAGACAATAAATAGGAAAATATTCTTATTAAAAAATTATTTTATAAATAATTCTTCTTACCCCTTTTCAACGTGTCTTTTTTTTTTTAACAGGAAATGTTCGTATTTTTCATTTGATTTGATTATAAATCTTTGTGGTATATACATATATACATAATATTATGCATATATATATATTGTTAATAATCCTCATAATTATCCATTGCGATTGAGAGAAAAATTAGAAAAAGAAACACACGACTATTATTATAAATATTGAATAAAACATTTCTACTGAAATTATATGATATACATTTTAAACTCCTGGATTAAGAAAATGATTTATAAAATAGAGCGAATATTTGAATCCGATTCTGATTTTCATCAGCCTGGACCTTGTTTCTTTCTACTCAAGACAACCGAACTGTATTTACTTATATACTTTAGCAATGGTTGTCTGGGTTTATAATTGTGATCTGGGCTGTGTGCAACTGTGATATACGATATTTGACGAATAATCGATTAAACCAACATCGTTGTCTAATTATTTCTCTTCTTATGGGGGTGTGTATTATCGAAATTATGATTAAAGATGATAATCCTTTTATACATGAAAAAAAAAGTTTCTCTCTCTCCATATATATATATATATATTA
>NW_014569738.1:63458-65905 GCF_001313835.1 Polistes canadensis
TATGCTGACAAACCCTAAAAATCCCAACGTGTAAACTTACTGAAGTTACAATAAAATTTATATCTATTATATTAATTCAATATAATTACTGTTATTGAATAAGAATATTAATTTGTTACAGATATATTTCAACTGAATAATAAATCGTTCGAAAAAATGATTTTCCTTAAAGACGATGTTAAGGTAATAAAATAAAAAATGATATATTAAAAAAGATTTGTAATTATAAGTACAACGGAATGATAACGAAATTTTCCAGATTACTGTAACAAAATCTATAAATGTATTTAATGAAATAATTACAAGTATGTATGTTAAGTTGTGTTGTAGTGGTAGTAATTCGATATAAATCGTTTACAATGGTGAAGCACACCACAAATTCTCTACTTACGACCACGCGTAGTTATTAGGCGATCGAAATACCAACGAAGCTTCACAAGTATGGTTGGAATTTTGGCTGGAATCTGGAATGTGTCGTTATAATAATAATACATTATCCTCCTTAGTGGAAGATAATATTATCTGATGAATAATGGCTAGAGTCCTGATATTAAAGATGACAATTTACGTTCGAATACTGATTTAAAATAAAAGAAATTTATAAAACTTTGTACTTTAATATTCCGGTACGTAAAAACAATTATTGTTTGTTACAGAATGAGAGCATATATAAATGGACCAAAAATACGAAGAAATTAATTAACTGAAAGAACAGTATCAGTCAACGTTAATGCGAATTTCACTCTTTTACAGTAGAACATATACAAAATACTTGTATGTATTTGAAGTATGTTCTATACTGCTGTTACAGCTTCACCTTATACTATGGGAATAGGTTGAAAAAAATATCTAATTCCTATCATATCTGTATACTTTTAAAAGTTTCCTTACACTGGGTATGATAATCATGACATCGAAAATGAATTATCAACATGTAACAGCGACTTAAAAACAACGTATTACATTTTTTAATATTTAATCATTATAAATTATAATTTATTTATATATATATCTTAAAAATCAGATCTACATCGAAGAAATATAAAAGAAACTTTCTGTACGAGATTGAAACTCTAATAGAATATACTTAAATGAAATAATTATTTGAAATGACGACGATGTGTGATCTATTAATAATACAAGCCATGTTGTTTAATGGCTGCCATTATAAAAAAATGGATCGTTTGACAAATAAATGAAATATTTTGTTTATACCTTTTTGTGTGTACTCCACTTGGATTTTCCTTTAATGATAGGGAAAATTAAAAAAGAGAAACTACGGGTTTGGGGGAGGAAGTAAAGGGTTGTTGTTTTTTTTTTTTAGATTGAACAATCATCGTAAAATGTTCTTATGTCTCGTGAAAAAAGCTTCGACAACATTTTATTGTTAACCGCAGAAAAAGCCATATACACTTTCACACGAAAATCGATCATAGTTCATAATAATATATCGAAAAATTTTACGATAATTAAACATTGTTGTACATAAATATAAAGATGACAATATTGCACGTTCTTTCTCTCTCTCTTTCTCTCGCTCTCTCTCTCTCTCTCCCTTTCGTGTGTGTGTGCCCCAAAACTGTACAAAAATTATTCTTGAACATCTTCCGCGCGACACTCATTGAACAACTTATATTACTCGGTGAGGAGACAAAAATGGCGTATTTTTTTTTTTTTTTGTTTTCATTTTATTTCATTATATTATTACTCTCATTATTATTTTTTTATTTGTTTTAATATCATTCATATTTATTTATTATTTAAGTTTTTTATTTTATCTTTGTTGCTTATACTTTTATTTTTTCTTTTTTCTTTCCCCCATTAGTAAAACGACGCACTAAAATTTTTGCATTTCTGAGGTGCGCATACAAGTTATCATTTTTTTTTTCTTGTTCACAGAGCTTCTTTTTTACCTTTTTCTTTTTTTTTTTTTTTTCGTATGAGATGCGATATTATTTATTTCAAATTGATAATCAAATATTATACGGCCGGAGCGGGTGGAAGGAACGATTTTTGGTGTTTTTTTTTTCTTTTTTGCGCTTCTATATAAATATCTACCTAAAACCTATGAAGTACTTTTTTTTTTTTTTGTTATTTTTCTTTTTCTTTTTTTAGCCGCGACGATCAAGTGTCGAACCTTTTTTTTTTTTTCCTTTACAACTTTTTTCATATTTTTCCTAGTCGAGCAAAAGTGGTTTAGTTATTTTTTTATTCCCCCCCTTCCCACTTTAACAGCCACGCCACGTACCGTCGTTTAATCGGTTTCTTTTTTTTCTTTTTATTAATTATTATTTTTCTCTCTTTTTAATATCGCGCAATTATATTAGTACAATTTTTTTTAAACAACAGCAATTATTACATGATATTTTTCTTCTTTTATTATTATTATTTTTTTTGTGTTTTTTTTCTTTTCCCCTTACTTTTTTTTTTTTTTTTTTTTTTTTTTT
>NW_014569738.1:67553-71915 GCF_001313835.1 Polistes canadensis
TTTCTCACCGCACGAATACAGGTACCGCTAACCGAGTTTATTTATTTTTGTTGTTATTCTTCTTTTTTTTTTTTTTTGGATTTACATAACGGTATACGAGAATGAACGCAGCAGTTACGAGCATAGTCTTTGAATTTCTTTATCATTCATTTAATATATTTTTTCTTCTTCTTTTAATTATTTTGTTCTTTAAACAAACACGACGATGAAATATTTTTATCTATATATATATATATATATATTATTTTTTGTTAAGATATTCTTTTTTGTTGGTTGTATGGATCGGTCTTCCTGTTGGTTGGTTGTGCTGTTAAACGATACTTTTTAATTATTTAACATATTTGTTTTATTTGTTCTTTCTATTTTTTTCCTTCTTTTCTATTTCCTATATCGTTTAGCTCAAGATTAATTTCGCTTTCGGTTTCTTTTTTTTACTTTTTTTTTCGGAAAAATGTACACAAATAGCAGCGGAAATCATCATCTCGTCGTTCGAGAAGTGAAAATTGTTTTTTAAATATTCGATTATTGACACGTTATTATTAAAGAAAATTGGTGCCACCACTTCGGGGCGACAATAATTCTCCACCATGTGGTGGTGGGGGTTTGTTGATTATTTTATGCGTGTAATTTTCATCATTTTTCTTATAGTGTTGAATGATATTTTTGTTTGTTCGTTTGTTTGTTTCTGTAATATGTAGTGTATTATAATATATATGTGTGTGTCTGTGTGTGTGTGTGTGTTTCAAAGAGTCGCTAGAACAAATTCATTCGCAGGATTAATTCGATAAAAGAGTGTCGTCGTTCGTGTGTGTTTCTACTAAAAATGCACAGTGATTGGATGCGTTAATGATCACACACAGCAAGCGAATTACTTAGTTAATATTTTTATATATAACTTTAACGGTATTTCAATATTTATTCAACTCGACATGTCCATCTTTCATGTCCACACATTTTTTTCTCATTTATTATTAATATTATTTATTTATTTTTTTTTTTGCTTATCAACCTTTTTATATTTATAACTCTTTTTTATTCTTGCCATTTTTACGAATCGAAACTTTTCCTATTTTTCTTTCCCCGCTCCTTTGTTCCTTTTTTTTTTTTTTTTTAATGCATTTTCATTCGCATTATTATTGTTTTATTATTACTATATTATTATTATTTTATTATTATTACCTCAGATATACCCGTTCGGTGTGGTCGAGTGAACCAGAGGGAATCTCTCTCTCTTTTTGTGTTGTGTATACTCGTTTTATTTTTCTAAATTTTATTTAAATAAATATCGGCAGAGAGAGAGAGAGACAGAGAGAGAGAGAGAGAGAGAGACACGTTAGTAATAGTAAGCCGAGAGAGTTCGATTATTTAATTAATCGAGAAAAATTGGTCGAGCACGTAGGACAGATTCGAAAGGAACGACACCATTCTGATAATGATGATGATGATCATGATGATGATGATGAGAATTTTAACGCAAGATCTGTGGTGCATTATCAATTATTATTTCTTATTGATTCACTCTCTCTCTTCTTCTTTTTCTATTATTTTGTACAGTCACATTTTTCATAGTCGTCATCGAAAAAAAAATTAATAAAGAAAAGAAATGATTATTATTAAAAAATAAAAAGGGTTAACATTGTTGCATTCAAAAAAAGTTTCGCGTGCTCGACCGGGTTCTCGAATTTAGCAACAAAAAAAAGAAAATAAAAAAACAAAACTGCCGATAATAATAATAATAATAATATAATAATAATATAATATATTATTTCTTTTCAATATATATTATTTATATCAAAATGATAAATAATAATAAACGATGATGACGACGATGACGATAAAAATGGCTACGGACGAAATTTACGTTGTTTTGAAAATTTCTTTTTTTTTTTTTTTTTTTTTTCCAACCCCCATCATTTTGTCTCATATTTTATATTATTATTATTTATTGTAATATTATTATTAATTATATTATATTATATTATATTATATTATATTATTTTTAAATTGAATATTATTTCAACTTTTGTCACGCAAAAAAGATTGGCGCGAGAGGCAAGAGGAAGGGAAGCGGCGACTTTTTTTTTTTCTTTTTCATTTTCGTTTTCTTTCCTTTTCTTTTCTTACACTTCATGGCGGTTATCGAGTAGAAAAATGTTTTTCACAAAATATCGTTTGTCTCTGTCGATAAAGTTAGCGTAAATCCCTTTTTTTTTTTCTTCTTCTTCTTCTTTCTCCCTATTTTTTTTCTTTTTTTTTTTTTTTCTTTAAAACAAAGATCAATTATATATTGCATATATATATACATATACGGCAGATTTATAATTCATCGAATTGATGATCGGCATTTGCACGAAAACACACCGATGGTCGATTTTTATGATTTCATTTTTCAGTTTTTCTCCATTCATTTTCTTCATTTTTATCATCGACCAATCGGCATATGTGGACGACGAAGCGAAATAATCATCAATTAAATATTTTATATATTTATACATACAAATATATACATATATATATATGTATATGTATGCGTGTATGTGTGTGTGTATGTATATATTATAATATATACTATTATATTATGTTTTGAGGTGTTTGAGGGACGGCCATGTATTTCACATTCCCTCTCATAATTATTTTATTAATTATCCATTTAATTTTTCCTTTTTTTTTTTTTTATTATCTCTGGTTCACTCTTTAATTAAAAAGGACGCGGCGCTTATAAGCTTTATTCGAAACGGTAAAAGGATTTTTGGCTCTTCACGGTTAGCAAATTTTTCAAATATTTATATATATATATATATAACACTGTAACACCATCTCTAAACGTGTCTCATATATATATATCTCTCTCTCTCTCTCTCTCTTTCTCTCTCTCGTGTTATTATTTTCCATTTCTATGGACGTACGTTCGTTTTTCTTTTTTATTTTTCGGCGAATACGGAGAAGAAGGAGATGTGTATGGTTGATGGTGTTTTTTTCTTTCATTTCTTCTTTTTTTTTAATGCGGTCTCCATGAGATGTTACTCATACCATGGAAATGACGCTTCAGACTGCTGCCGTCGGCCCAGGGGGAGTTGAGATACTCGTCGTCATCGTTTTGCTCAAGTTGCTGTAACAAAATATTAATGAATTTTGGAAATATTTAATATAAAACAAATTTATGACAATCATTCATTCCATTCTTTCCCATCAAATCTGAAATTTATAATATTTTTATTTAATACTATTATTTCATGTATGTGGTTTGTTTTATTAATTCGTTTTCTTATTTTCTTAAAAATATTATTTATATATATTGATAAAGTTTTCTTTTTTTCATACACACCCCCCAACCAGTCACCCACCCACCCATTTTGTTATTTTATATTATTATTAATATAATATATATATAATTATTTTAGGAAAAGAATATTTTAAGGAAAAAGAAGTTAAACGTATAAAAAGTCATTTAGAATCGGTGCTTTTTCGCGAAGGGGTGGCCTCCCTCTGAAACGGGGAGAGTCCTGGTGTTAGGTTCAAGGGTGGGGCGTAGATAGTTGGGTCAGAATCGATGCTTGCTTGCTGCGTCCTTGCTGCTGCTGCCTAGCTAACTCGTTTTCTGAGTATAACATTATTTCTTTTTACCCGTATAATAACACTAATCATTTATTTATTATCCACACACGTATGGAATCTAATAGATTTATTTATTTACTGAATAATATATATATGTATTCGAATTAATGAGGAAAATTAATGATTATTATTATTATTATTATTTCTTTCGTTGAAATTATTCCCCATTTCAATTGTCTGTCTGTATGTTTGTATATGTGTGTGTGGAAATTGGTAGTATCGTAGAAAAATGGATTGAACGTACCCTAAGGGTGTACACAGGGATAAATATAAAGGTAGAATTCCAAAAAAAAAAAAAATACTTAATCAAATATTCCACCGAATTAATATCACTAGAATTTTTGGTTTGACGAATTATATATTATCTGTCAACGAAATTATTCTTTCTCTATTTTCTATTTTTCCCTTGAAAAAGTTACATACGAAAAAAAGCTCGAATAAAACGTGTATAAACCACCCCCGTTGCCGTCCTGTCTCCCTCCCTCCCTCCCCCAATGGTCGTGTATTAAATCGTTCCTCGCAAAATTATCGACGCGACACAACTACCCCCTTTACGCGACAGTGGTGGTGGTGGTGGTGGCCTTTCTTTTCATTGACGTCGATCGAAGTGCCTTTTAAAAATGTATAAACTTTCCCATCCACAACGTTCGAAGGCTTAAGCTTGGATATATTTTTTTTCTTTATTTTTTTTTTTTTTTATATATCACGGGAAACTTCTAGCAAGGTTTCCTTTTTTTTTTATTTATA
>NW_014569738.1:71981-96962 GCF_001313835.1 Polistes canadensis
CGAATTATCACGAAAAAATGAATTTAAAATTGAAAACAAAATTATATAATAAATAAAAAATAAAAAAATACAATAATTAATTGAATTATTTAGTAACTTCAATTGTAATAAAAATATTGAAAAATATATTCAATGTGTGTTTTTGTATAAACAGTTGAAATCAGGATGAAAAGGGGTGTGTACGAGGGTTTCACGATAGACAGCACGTCGCCGTTATACTTTTCTATACTATGTGTATGTATATATACTATGTATTTACCTAGACACCTACTTACATACACATACATACACACAAATACTTAATAGATACACATATTCATTGAGTTTCTATGGGACACGAGAATTGTCGTTTGAAACGATAGAGGTATACGTCGTTTACGTCGATTAATTCTCACCCCGAGACCCATTGTCAACATCGTCTGTGTACTGAAAAATAAGAAGGAATTGACGTTACGAGAGAAGTCAACGACCAACTTTTATGTTCTTTTTTTATTTTTTTCCTCTTTTTTCCATCTCTCCCCGTTCCTGTACTGCACAAATTCGTACAAATTTGGGGAGGGAGAGAAAGAGGACTGATTTCTTTGAAACAACAATAAAAATACTCTCGAAATTATAATATAATATAAAACACACAAATAAAATTAATCAATCAGGAAAATTCAAAGAAATATAATAATAAATTGAGTTAATAATTTTAGATATTAATTTTGGCTATTGCAAAAGTAACATTAATTTTTTACATACTCAGAAACATTCGTTCATATTTATTCTATATATAGTAAAATAGTATATAGTAAAATATATATATATATATATTTATCGAACATGGAAACGCGAAAGCTCTTGGCACGAAACAAGACTGCAAGACGCCATCGTTAATAGTATAGTGAATATTATGACAGTTAAGGGTTGCCAAGTTGGCTGTATAACACCGATGGTAGAAACATCTGGAAATTTACAGACTACGTCTACCTAATATCATAAAATAAATCAGTAATTGAACGTGTACACAATTTCAAATGATAAAATAACATTACGAAATCTTTACAAAAATATACACGCTCACTTTTATTATCCTTTTTTCTTTCTCTATTTATAATTTTTCATCTCGTAAAAATTCTTTTTCACTTCGTAGTGACACGCACGTTTTATTCACGAAATTTATACGAAAAAGGGGTGGAACGGAACCAGAACAGGGCGAAGGGGTTGGTGGTGGCTAGTCTGGATGAAGATTGATTCGTCGTTGAACAATTTTTCTACTACAAACTCGTAAAAATGTAAAATCCATTTCTTTTCTTTTTCTTTTTATATTCATATTTTCAGTATGCATTTAGTTTACATACTTTTAACAATATTTCAATGGAATTTTTTCATTTGATAAATACCGAACAAACATATCAATGTTTAAAAAAGAAATTTAATTGAAAAGAGAATTGAATAAATTTTGTATTGTTGAAAATGACAAAAAAAAAAAGGGAGAAGAAGGGTTTAAAATGCAAGCTTGTTATGTTTGCGTACACTTATGTTAGTTCATCGGATAAATCCTAGTCATGTTGGTGGGCTTAGGTCGACGGTGAAATTGGCCGTGTAATCGCGTTCGATATATCGGTGAGTATGATACTGAAAACGAGGTCTACGAGCATACGAGAGAAATAGAGAGAAAGAGAGAGAGAGAGAGAGAGATAATACTACGCGGTTACTATGATATTTATATACCCATACATACATAGGAAACCGCGGACAATACGCGTTTCTGCTTCGTCGGGCATCGAATGGATGGTTTTCGGAAGGAAACACTGAACTATTATGTGATTTTTCTATGACATATCTATCTATCTATTCCCCATACTTCTCCCATCCCTCAACTCCACCACTACCATCATTTAATTTTATCAAAATATTTCCTATTCTTTTTTGTCCCCATTTTATTTTTGAGTATAACCGTGTATATATGTATTTATAGTGTTCAAGTGATTTTTCTTTAAGTGAAACCACTTAAAATAATAATAATAATAATAATATACGTTTGGAAGACTTTTAAATGTTTGACCATTTACTATCGTTCACTTTTCTTATTTTTTTTTTGTACTTAACACGTGGTTGATAGTTTTAAAGCGATTACTTAAATTGCAATTCGTGTCAGTACAATTATCTTAACAAAACAATCTTGTTTCTAAGATAAATCGAGCAGAAGCCAACATCGAACGTAAAGTATATTAGAAAATGACGTGAGAATATAAATGCTGCTTGCATACTATGAATAAGTAGTAGTAGTAGTAGTAGTAATAGTAGGATACTGCGTTAAAAGCCAGCCAAGTGTCGCATGATCGACATTTACCATCACTCGACTGGACAATAAAATCTCCCAACACATACAGATAAAGGGGGAACACGCCCGTGTACCCCACACAGGAAAATATTATTAACCATAAACGACCAACGGCAATTGGATTTACTCTTATAATAGGATCACCTTAACGTCTTCGCAATGTTTTTAGAAAATAACTTGGGGTATATAAGATATAATATAATGTTCAATAGTTTTCTAAATGCTTGAAAGATACAAAATTACTTAAATACTTAAATTCAATGAAAACAAGTATATATATATTAATATATTAAGTTGATTATTCTTCTAACAACAATATATTCAATCATTCTCTAAACGTTTACTTTCCTACTCTCTTATCTTTTTTGTATACCTTTAAATAAATTTTATGCACTTCGTACAATAATTTGTTTCCCATTTAAACGTCGTCCACACTGAATTTTAAACGACAACTTAATAATATAATTAAAAAACTGGTGTGTGTACTTATGTACGCACGTAAGAAGTTATACTTCTTTTTAGCGTATTAAAACGAACATAACCTCCAAAATAACTTCAATTATCTCGCGTACCAATATAATACTCTAAATTAAAATAAAATGAAGATATTAAATACCATTGATAAACGTTTTAATTAATATGTACAATCTAATTTATTTATTTACGAATTACTTCATACCAATCGTTTTTCCCGCGCATCGTAAATATCGACAACTTCGTGGTGTCGATTATTTTGGTTGCATCTAACTTCACTTTCCAAAACGCGCGCCAAAAGAAGTATAACTTCAAAAATATCATTCATGGTGAATAATGATGGAAAAATTAATGATTCGGAGGGGTGGGATGGGGTTGAGGACGAGGTAATACAATTGAGAAATATTTGGCGCTTACCCCTGAACCGAAAATGAGTTAGGTATGCCATCAAGGCTTTCCCTACTGATGTCATCAGCCATAGCAACCTTGAGCTGATGACCAAAGCTTGCCAGATCCTCCCTAAAAGCTTCGCTTCCAGGTGTAAGGGCACCGCTCGTGAGTGGCAGGGGCGTACCATTGCCTCCCTCGGTCCCTTCGACACCCTCCTCCCCTTCCTCCCCGTCAACGAGGTTAACCTCGTCTTCGTTGTAGATCTTGAAGTAGGCGATGGTGAGGTATATCACCGAGATTATGAAAGATGGTATCGGAATTGCCATCGCGTACACCAGGTTCATATACACCTGGAGAATGCATTTTGCGCAACCACTGTCAGCTTGGATTACCTTTACTATATTATGTTATATAATTTATTTTCTATAGTTTTTTTCTTTGTTTCTTTTTTTTCAACATGAATAAAATACACTTCTTTTGGGGGAGAGACAATTTTTATTCAATGAGTTGAATGAACGAATAAATGTATGAACGAACAGGTGAATTGGGTATATATGTGTGTGTGGAATTGTTGGAGGATTTATTGTCTTGTATATTATCCTATTGTATTTTCAAGAAAAGAATAATTTCGTCGTTATTGTTAACGACACTTTGCAAATGATTCTTCTGCGAGAGATGAGTTAGTGTGTGTGTGTGTGTGTATAATTGTTGCGAATACAATGCAACTACGTAAAAAGTATGAAAGAGAAGAAACAAACTAAACTAAACTGTACTAAAAATAAACTAAACTAAACGAAACATTTGGATGGTTAGATACAAGACGAGGTTGTTTTTTATTTCGTGCTCGTACTACTGTTACTATCCTAGGATCTGTTGTTTTTTCTTTTCTTTTTTAGTTACTTCTTTCTTTCCTTTCTTTCCTTTCCTTTTCCTAGATGTAATGGATCGAACAAAAAGTAAGGGGGAGGGAGTAGGGTGGTCATAAAATAAATATAAAAACATATTTACGAATTGCAAACGTTTGGAAAGAGAAAAATGTCGGGGATATTTCGTGCTCGTACTACTGCGAAAACAAATCACTCATCCATGATTCTTTCTTAGTGGGGTTGAGGGGATGGTATGGGGGTGAACAAAATGAAAAAAAAAGCTTTCTTTATTCTATCCCCTGGTTGGTATTCTTTAAAATTCGTCGAATAAATTGAAAATTAAAAAGAAAAATAACAACAACAACAAGAACAACAAAATACAACGAAGTTGACTATATGAAAATTGGAGAAATAAGAAAAAATACTTTTTCTTTTCTTTTTTGTTTTTTCATCACGGCCACCGTCATTTATATTTTCGTTTGAAAACGCATTGTATTCGGTGGGTGTATTACCTAATGTCACAGCTACGTTTTCAACGAAAAAATCAAACAGAATCATTGTATGCCTTGTATCTATCTCTCTCTCTCTATCTCTCTCTTTTTTTCTCTGACTTTTTACGTGAAACGTTTATAGTACGCCTACACGAGGGGGAGAAAAAAAAAATGCATTCTCTCGCGAGATCTTTGCAAGCACTCTGCGTTGCATCGCGAATGCTTTTTCGGTTCTTTCAAAAGATTTCTTTTACAAAAGCTGACTCGAATCGTTCGCGTCCGACCACCGATTGTATTTTACACGCGTATTTTATTTTACATAGATACATACATACATAAGAAAAATGATGAACACACGTTTCTATACTAATACACGCGTGTCTACTTTTCTATTTCTATTTCTATTTCTTTTTCTATTTCTTTTTCACTCTTGTCTGAAATTTCATTTTTACATGGAGCACTCTCGAGAACTTTATTTTTTCTTCTTCTCCCTTTCACGCGAATTCGAAAAGATATATATTTTTCCTTATGGTACAACACCGTAGAATAATTTTTCTTTCCTTCATAAAAAAACTTGTCACGTAGTAGAACGTAGTAGATTTGCTCTATTTAAGAAAAAAAAAAGAAAAGAACGAAATAAAAAACTTCATAATAAAAATGAGATATCTCGTTAAAAAAAAAAAAAAATCAATTTCATTCATTTCCCAATGAGATAATATTACTAACGAAGAAGAATAATATGTATAAACGTTGACAAAACCAAACCAAACCAAACAAACAAACAAAAAAAGAAGAAGTAAAATCGCGAAAGATTGAGAAATTACGAGAAGAGGAGAGAAGTGGAGGGGGGGGGGAATAAAGGAAGAAGTGTAATTAGAAGGTTAGTAAAGAACTTTCCTTTGCCCTTTTTTTTTTTCCCCTTTCTTTAACTCATCTACGTTATTTCCAACGATGAAGGAACGAACTTTAAGACGAATTCAGAGCCCGGTTATTAACAGAAGAAAGAGTAGAGTAAGGGTTGGTGTGGGGGGGTGGGGTGGGGTGGAAAGGGGGATGGAAAGTCCAAAAGATCGCGACGGAAGATTCTTCGTGTCCTAATTAGCGGGGACGTAAATCTACGTTAATAAGAACGGCCGTTAAGCGTTTGAGAAACTGTCGAGTGTGGAGACACTTCTAGTCGCATAACTGCAGCATGAATAGGAAACCTAACTGAATAGGCACCTGCAGTATATCGATTCTCAAAGGCCGTCGTTCCTTGCTGCTGCAAAAGTGAACTTCTGCAAAAGTTATACCACGTGTAAACTTAATGTGCATACGTGTATACATACATACGAGTAGGTATGCACATTATATGTATATGTATATGTGCGTGTGCGTGAATTGAGGAAAAAAGAGAAAGAAAAAAAAAATTGAGAGAGACCCTAGCATGCGAGACGAGGGTGATTTTTAATGCAATTCGAAGTTAGTTCGAAAAGTAAACGAAATTTTCTTTCCCTTCTTCTTCCTACGTTACCCTAATCCTTTAATTTTCTTTTTTTAAATCACGAAACTTGTTCACCTAAGAAGTATTTTTACTTTTTATATAATTTTCTGTTGTCATAATCGATTGACAGTCAGTTTTTTAAAAGTTCTTCCTACTTTTCATTCTTGTTTTGCTGATATCGCAGTAGTACGAGTCAACGATAATCCCAACGCTGCCACAGAATTATTTTTATATATGTCAAATTAAGAATACTTTTCCTGCGTTGATTTTGTTCTTCTTCTTTTTCGAAAAAAAGAAAGAAAGAAAGAAAAAAAGAATATATAATCGAGTCGTTTAAAAGTTCGAGGTGAAACAGAGAGGCAAATAGGATAAGGATCGTATACGCAGATAAAATAATATTAGGTTTGTTTTAGCTAGCATGTTAGGCTTGTCGAGGTCGTGTGTGTCGCGTTCGATCGTTTTCACGCGAAACAAAGCGACCTCCTTTCATTTCATTCTTTTTATTCTTTCTTTTTTTTCACCTGGATCACACGCACGAGTTAGGAAGAGAAAATAAAATATGAAACACAAGGTGTTAAAGAAATTAGAATATTAAAGAATAACGATATGGATATTTGTTGTAGTAGAACAGAATTGGGTGGGTGGGTGAAGAATCTGGGGAAAATAATTCTATATCAAAATTATAATGATAAATGTTAAAAATGATAAAATGCGAAAGCGTGGAGAGACCTGCCACATGTCGAGTTCGCTGATGACTATTCCGGGATCCACTTTGGAGTAGTAACAGCTAAAGTTATGCCCTATGATGGCATACTGCTGGTAGAAAATACTGCAATTCAGCACTGGAGGGTATCCACAGCCTTTTACGTTCGGGAACAGCTTGGCTCCAGTGAAGTACCACTCGGAGTCGTTGCCCATGAGACCTGCGAACTTCGTTTCATTATCGCCGAGCAACGATCTTTCTTGGCTGTTGAGTGATACGTTAAGTAAAGGGGTGGGTGGGTGGGTGGGGTTCTTCCAGGAAAAATAGTTGTCCTAAAAACGGTGTCCTTCGTTCTCACGTAAGTGTTTTTTTTTAAAGATGATTATTGTTTGTTCAACAGAGAGAAAGAGAGAGAGAAGAAAAAGATGAGATGAATTTGATAAACGAAGGACACCGGGTGCAGGTTTGTACCTGTAGGAAAGGGTTTCGGCAGTCCTGTATCATCTTCCTCGGTGAATTCATCATCGTCGAAATCTTCGATATAATCATAATCCCTTAAGGCCCGCTCATAACGGGGTTTCTTTAACCTCCTGTTGTCTTCGTCATCCTCGACACCTCCTACCGCCCTGCCTCCCTCAATTGGTCCAGCCTCATCCTCGGCGGATGATGTATTAATCGGTAGTTTGTAGTTAACACGTATTTGCGTGCAATCATACAACTCCTTGGTGCAACCCTCTCTACAGGATGTCCATGAGCAGTTGCTCGTACCTGGACTCAACCATCAACGTTCTTTCATGGAATAAAAACTTAACTTACGAGGCCACTCGTAACTTCGATTTTATTTTATTTCATTTCATTTATTTTTCTCGAATAATCAACCAACAAAATAATATTCGACACTATACCAATGGATTAACAACGATCAATTTTTACTTTTATACTTCATTAGAAAATAAATCAAAATTCATGTTTTCAAACTCTAAGATTAATTACGATTCACGATGATGACGATTGGAAGAAGCATCGTGTGACCTCGTGGAGTTAATACAACGAAGAGAGAGACACACACACAGACACACACAACATTACACATACATACTTCCAATTAGAAATAATGAAAACGTGCATTAGAATTTAATTTCTTTTCACCAAAGATTAATAATATTTGGGTTATATTATTCTATGAAGATTCAACAAAATCCTATGTGGAATATTTTTTTATAGAAGAAATATATTGTTTCTAATGAAACATATTTCTATCAATTAGATAACAAACGATTAGATTATAATGATTTGTTTTAACGTGATATTGAGATGTTTAATTGTTTATCGAATATTGCGGGGGTGTGTTTAGACATCGAGTAGGAAAGAAAATTGTTGAACACTTGATCGTGGAGAACACCTTTAACCCCCAATTCTCCTATGCACGATGATGACGTTCGAGAGAAGAGTAGTAGTAGTCAAGTGTGTTAGAATGAGGGTTGACGAAAGAATGAAAAAGTACCGTGGGGCACGAATAAGTGTGCGGATCGTTCGAGACCAGGTTGAATATCGCGAGTAAAAAGACACCAGTTGCGTCAATCTTAAATTCTATCATTTAAAAAAAATCTCTTTCCTTCTCTCTCTCTTTTATTCCACAGGTTATAATTAATATTTTATATTATATTATAGAAAATATATTTAATATAGAAAATGTAAACTATTATTTCTATTAAAAATAATAAGGGAGTAAAGAAAAGAAGAAAATTGATAAGCGCATATATGCGTCCTCGCTCGACAATGGATTTTTTTTTTCGTTGGACGCATATACTCGTCCATTAACATTCGAAAGTTTAATAGAAAAAAAGAAATAATACAAAAAGAAACTAAATGAACTGTTGTTATATATTTTGTTGCATTCTCACACGTGATAGAACGTTTACTACGATTCTAAATAAAGGGGTGATAAAAATTCTTTGATCCCTTTATAACAAGCTCAGCATGATACTGAGACCCCCGATGATAACGAAGAAAATACGCTGAAGCTCGTATGAGTGAGTTCGTTCAACTTTTATTTCAATGGAAATTCAACGAATAAAGGAAAAAAAAAGAAGAGTGAGAGAGAGAAGGATAGAAAGATGGGGAAAACTTTTTATGCATTCCGGAAGTATCTCAAAGAATTGCACGAGACATACATACATATTATACCTAAACGTATTATACATATCTACATATTAAAATGTATACATTCACACACGCACACGCACTAATACGAGGAATAATATTAATCGTGGAATATTCGAAGCTATCTTTTATGCACACGTGTGTTTACTTGTTAATTATTAATTCAAGCTAACGAATGTATGTGTGTATGTGAAAATTCTTGAAAAAAAAAAAGAAATATATAAATGACACGATTACGACTGCTAATGAAAATGAGTATTAACGTTTACAAAGTTATATATTTCTATTCGACTTTTTTGAATGAAAAAGAAAAATTATCTTTCGTTAAATATCATTTTATATATAGGTAATATAAAAAAGTACGTTTGATTTGTCGATTCTAAATTACACAATTGGATCATTCTTTTTATTATAAAAAAATACGATTATATAAAAATTCACGAATAATTTATCAAAAAAAAGTGATATATATATATATAAATATACATTTAAATATTCTTTTCTTTATCTTCTCTCTCAAAAAAAAGAAAAACAAAGAAATAATTGTTCACACAAATGAGTTGATCGAAATACATGCAACGAAACATGAAAACACCAACAACAATAACCAACAACAACCAACAACGAACTAGTTTACTAACGAAAGAACAAACGAGACAAGGGGATAACTAACAACACGTTTCTGACACGAAAAGATAAAAAAGATCAGAAACTGAGTGAATGAAACAGAGAGAAAGAGAGAGAGAAAAAGGGGTTGGGGGTTTTTTTTTGATGAGGAAGTAGAAGAAGTAGAAGAACAAGAAGAAGAAGATCGAATGTTTCACCTCTCCTGGATTCAACGTCGATGGTGACACACTCGGCAGGCCGAGTGTCAAACTGCATGAAGATGGTTGTGAAGGCGGGGTCGATGACGAAGGGGACCAAGAAGAGGAAGGCGAAGAGGCTGAAGGTGCTGAGGAGGATGAAGAACGCGGTTGTGTAGAACAGTAACTTCTGCAGGAACGTCTGCTTCTCCTTTTCGTCCGCCATGTCGGATAACAAACGGCAGTGCTCGTTTTTTTACGGATACGATGACGACGACGACGACGATAACGACGACGATTAATTATTATTATTATTATTATTATTATAATATTCCTTTTAATTCTTTCACTTTTCTTCGTGTCCTTTTATTATTAAGCTCCGCCGTAACACAAGACGTCGAAGAGGCGAAGCAGAAGATCTGCGTTAATTATTATTATTATTATTATTATTTTATATATGTATTATATATATATATATATATGTATGTATATATATATATAAGATCGTGTTTTGTATATTTTTTTGTTTTGAAGTTATACTTCTTTTAGCGCGTTTTGGAAAGTGAAGTTAGATGCAACCGAAAAATCAACACCACGAAGTTGTCGATATTTACGATGCGCGGGAAAAACGATTGGTATGAAGTAATTCGTAAATAAATAAATTAGATTGTACATATTAATTAAAACGTTTATCAATGGTATTTAATATCTTCATTTTATTTTAATTTAGAGTATTATATTGGTACGCGAGATAATTGAAGTTATATTTGAGGTTATGCTCGTTTGGTATGCTAAAAAGAAGTATAACTTCTTACGTGCGTACATAAGTACACACATTAGTTGTTTTATTATTCTTATTTTCTTTCATATCATTTTTATATTTCCATTTTAAAGCTATCAAAATCTGACAACGTGAGATTAATTTGAGCTATCTCGAGAACATAATCGTACTTTCGATCTTTATTTTTCAATATGATTTCTTAGCATTTGATTTTATTTTGTTTTGCTTTTTTTTGTTTGTTCATTTTAAAGCTTCGATTGGTGCTATGAGCGCATATATGCGTTTGGTAAAAAGTTACCAATCGATCGTGGTTTATCATTTACACGTATGTATGTATTCTTCAAAGTGTTCGAATATTTCTACAACATCAGGTTGAATCGTTGAACTTTCTCTTCCTACTATTTCTTTTTGTTCTTTCCTTTTTTCTTTTTTTCTTTTGATACACAAGAGTACGTATATAAAATAAAATAAGTGAATATCGATATTCGGTAAACAAACTATAGCCGGAGGGTGAGGGGTTTGTGAGGTTTGAAATAAAAAAAGAAGATAATAAAAAGAAATACGTGTAGTATAATAATAATAATAATAATAATAATAAAAAATAGAACGACGTTGTTACACGCGAGTATTACAGATCGCCTTTAAGTTCTCTACTTTACTACTGCCCCATATTTCTCGAATTCTTTCATCCCTTCCCTTTTCTCATCCACCTTTCCCACCCCTCAACACGCAAAACAGAAATCTTGAGTCAGTTCTCTCTCTCTCTCTCTCTCTTTTTGAAAAGAATAAGCAATAATAATAATTATTTGTACGGTATATTGTATAGTAACTTCATTCAAGGTATATATTTTTTTATTTTCAAGCATTAAAAACTACGTTCAAAAGGAAAACAACTCGTATTATTATTATTATTATTATACACGGTGTAGACGGAACTTTCATTGATATTAAATTTTTCTTTTTATATATAGTTTTAAAGTAAAAAAAGAAGAAACTCCAAAATGTAAATAAAATTGATTAATTACTGAACCGCAGATTAAAGTAAACGATCGAGATTTGGTTAAGGGTTGGTGGATTGGTTTGACTTTTAAAGCTCCGCCGTTTAACGTTTCATTTTCGAGGTCAAGTATTTTCACGATTATCGTTACTTTTACCAATTGCTTTTGTAATCTACGAAACGAAATTTGTACCGAAACGATTTGAAAGGGTTGGCTGGGGGGGTGGTTTACTACGAAACCACGACTAATTAATTACGCTCGATCGAGCGTGTCAACGCGTTCGTCGGACTCGAAAGTGGAACACACTGAGAACACGCTTTCACTACTATCGTTACGTATGTATATATATATATATATATATATGTAATGACCAAAACGTTTCTAATTTAATGTCAAAACGAAATGAATATCAGGAGTGTAAAAGAAAAAAAAAATATTAATTTAATGTCGTTGCTCTCGGTACGATCGTTAAAATATATTCCAAAAATTATATAATCATTTTTTAATACAATCAAGAGAGAGAGAGAGAGAAAGAAATAGAAAAATATTCTCTAAAAAAAAAAGAAAGATCGATTCAAATGTAATAAATTAATTTGAAAAGGAAATACTAGCTTATGCTTATTTCGTTCGATATAAAACGAGGGAATCAAAGAATGAGAGAGAAAGGGGATGAGAATAAGGGGTTGAATCTTCCAATTTCGTTTCTAAAAATATAATCTCCTTTCGATTTCTCAAAGCTTACCGAATTAGGATACATATATATATCAAGTATCCTCACAAATTCGAACTAAAATAAATATTTATTTATACAAGAAATAACGTGACGAAGAAATGATATGTTAGAAAATTAAATTAAACTAAATTAAATTAAACTAAACGAAAGGAATCTTGAACCAGATCGAAAGTACGATTTTAGATAAAAGTTCGACAGCTTTTCATTTCATTTCATTTCATTCTTTATATCTCATATATTTTTTTATTTATTTGTTCTTTATTTCTTGAAGAAAATTGTAGAGTGTACCCCCTATGAAGAAGAAGAAGAAGAAAAATCTACGGGGCTTGGCGCCCTCTTCCTGTGCCCCCGCATCCTGTGTTCTTTCTCTTTCTCTCTCTCTCTTTTTCTCTCTCTTTCTCTTTCTCTATTCCTTTTTCACCCTCCTGGGCTGCCCTCGCGCGTCCAACCACCCTCTTCCTCTCGTCCACCCGGTTTTCTCCTTTCTTCACTACGCGATACAATTTTCCACCTTGAGCATTTAATCCATTAATCTCTTCTGCATCGATTAATTAACCGATTAATTAATTTCAATAGTAATTCCTTTCCTTAATAGACAATCGTCATGTTGAACGTTATTGTCTTCTTCTTCTTTTTCTTTTTCTTCTTTTTCTTTTAATTTCTTCTTAAGTTCACTCAATATATTTTTCCTTTCTTTATCTATTTTTATATCTATCTATCTATCTATCTATATATATATATATACATATACATATACATATATCTATATATATATATATATATTTATTTTTTTTGCTGAAAAAAAAATTAGTAATATCGTGTAGCAGGTAAAAGAAGATTTGTGATCGGATAACGTTGATGCTCGTACCGACGCAAGCTCACGGAGCTTGCGAACGAACGAATAATTGAACGAATAAACGAACGAACGAACGAACGAACGATATGGGGGACGTATTATTAAAAGCACACCGCCGCTTTTTCCTAGTGCTTTTTCCGAAACCCTGGCCGCGGCGCCGACGGATGCCGGGCTACTGCAGTCTAGGGTAACTTTGGGCGAGCTTATTTTCTGCCGACACTGGCGCCACGACGGCATCTGGTGGCATCGACCGATTCCACCACCACCACCACCATCACCATCACCAGAAAGATCCCACCACCAACACCCTTATTCTCTGAAAACACCTCGCGTTGATGTAACTTTCCTCTTTCTAGTATGTACCCCTCCTTTTTTCTTATTTTTTTTTTCTTACCCCACCCCTTACGCTTCTTCCTCTTACCCTTCTACTTTTCTCACATATTTCCCTTTTTTTTTTATTATTATTATTATTATTTTATTCTTTGTTTCCGTGTCTTATTTTTCATACTTTTCGTACCATTCCCCAGGTCCTTGTGTTTTTTGGTTTATCAAATGTGTATATCGATTTATAAAATGAATTATCTTAAGCATTTACATGAAAACTCACCCTCTCTCTTTCTGCTTTTTTCTTTTTTCCTGTTTGTTATTTCTATGGTAACTAAGAACGAATTACGAATACGTTAAAGTTCTTGTATTTTTTTCTTCTATCATATTTCTCGAAGAATTTTTCTCCAATCACAATGGATCTCTCTTGTTGTATTTATATATATATTTATCGTGTAGAATTCGAGATGTATCTACAGAAATATCCCAAGTGATAAACTCCAATGGTCATTCTTGGAAACTCGCCAAAGAATTTCAATGACAATTTGATTTATGAGAGCGAGAACGTTTTATCGATCGCTTCGAGATACGATTTTCTTTATTCGTTTAAATCGATTGGACCATTCCCTTTCTCTCTCTCTCTCTCTCTCTCTCTCTTTCCCCATTTCTATTTTCCCATTGGATTTCTCTATTTTTTCCCTTATCTTCACTTCTTCGGGACGTTAGCAAACGATCTACGTTCTTGAATCCTTTTGAAATTGTTCAGGAAACTAATATCGAACGGATTTCTTACGAGAAACACAAGTTTGTATATTTTATAATATAATAAATAATAAAATAATGATAAAATACATTTCACGTTCAAAATATATATAATTGACAATGAAAATGATTATTAAATAAACGTGAAAGATAATTTATTCGAAGATTACTTAAAACATTTTCTTATGTTATTTAATATTCAATCGCTTTTTCTCTTTTCCTTCCTTACCCTTCACCCCCATACAATATTTCTAATCTCTCCGGATGAATACGAAAATGCAATTACCGGTTGTTGTATCGCGCCTGTCCTTTTCCTGTCTCAATGAATATTCTCTCAACTGGGTTTCATGCAGTTTCCATGTATAACGTCCTGTCAATCAAAATGATTCAGTCAACTGGTTGTGGGAAACATGTTACCGATAGTGCAAATGCCATTAAAAAAGACAACATTGAAATAGAAGTCTTCTGATACGATGTTAAACACGCTTTTTACCATTATACTTAGAGATAAACGAGAGAGAGTGAGTGACTATGAGTTAAAAGTAGAACGAAATATGAAGGAAAACTTAAAGGAGGGTAGTGGTTTGGAAAGGGAAAGGGTTAAAGGGAGATAAGGTTCCCATTTCACGATCATCAAACTCGATTACAAAGCTCTGGAAAAAAATGAAATAATGTTTTTCACCTGTTTGGTTTTTGCCATTTATTTACGTGTGTGTTTTATTTTCCTCCTCCTCTTATTTCTAATTTATTTCCTTCAAAAATAAATCGTGGTATAATAATAATAATAATAATAATTAATCGATGACGTGTTCTCAATATTTCGTAAAATATTTTAACGGGGTATATGATAATAGAAAAATAACATTTCTATTTGAAAAGAAATTAATTGTTTCAAATAATAATAATAATAATAATACGTGTATTGTTAAATATTAAAGATATTTATTTAATCGCGAAATAAGTAGCAAGTAGTTGTGTTTAAAATATATAAGACGAGAGTAACTTGACACGTGTTTTCTCGCGAGCTTTCGTTGAGCTTTTTGTCAACCGATCGAAAGATACAGTGCTTTCAACGTCGGGCGGGTCTTGTACGACTACTAAAGTGTTCTCTTGCTTTCGTTAACACTCGAATATGAAGTGGCTAGTCGGTATAAAGCCTCCTTCCCCTTTTTTTTTTTTCTAACGAGTCAAACAATAGGGTACAACACGGAAGATCGATTAAAATAGATGTATAGAAGAAGTAAAACAGTTGGTACAACGTAACAACGTGAACAACATCTTAACTCCTGTTAATATTCCTAACATTTCTTTTTTTTTATTAACTTTACTATACTTTAATATTCGAATTAATTCAAAATCTGATACACTTGAGGAGTTCTTGTTGTTTTTAACAAACGTGTTCCTTGTTTAAAATTTTTCCTATGTTTTTTTTCTTCTTCTTTCTAATTCCACGACCATCCTTCACCACCCCCATAAACTTTTTTTCCACGTAGAACGTTTAATCGTTGTTAGGAAGAAAGAAAGAAAATTATGAAACGAAAGAAAGAAGAAGATGTAAAAATTTGGTCAAAGGGTAACATTTAGTTTTCCAATTGATCGATATATTTACGAGCTTTCAAACGTCGATGGGGGGTTTAACGTTGGACATTTGAAAACGTGTACACGGTCGATCATCGATAAAGCCGACGTGTGAACAGCCCGATACTCGAACTACAAATACATCGAAATTCTTTATAGAGAAAAATATAACAGCTTTCCCTTTTTATTCATTGTCAAACTTTTATGCATTCAAGACATTTTTTATATATCGTTCATAAATATATTAATATTATATAAAAATTCCTATACAAATAATAATAAGAAAATATTGTGTTATCTTTTTAATAATTATTTACGAGACATTGATTGTGTTGCACAGAATTGTAACAATTTAAAATCGAAATAAAAAAAACCAGATAAATAAAACCAGATAATCATCGTGGTTTTATTATTTTTTACGAGATTGTTAACAAAATACCGTCTTACGCGGGACGATTGTTTCAGTGAGAATTGTGGAATGGGGAAAAAACGAGAAGAGGTCATTATTATGGAGCACCGTATTACCCCTTAGGCACCCCATCCCTCCTCCTCCACCTCCTCTTCCTCTTCCTTTTCAATCCTTTCTCACGGCAATGAGCCGACGAAAAAGAAATGTCTACAATATTGGTGTATCTTAGTCGTAAAGTTTCCATGCTTCAATAAATTTTTATAACCTCGATGCAGATCGGTAAAAAGAATGACTTTTTTTTTTTATGCATATACATATATATATTCTTATATTTTTCGCGAGAAAAATGAGAAAGTATCGATCGGTCTTTCGTTACTTTAGCATTGGAAAATATTATGACGATATTATCGAAAGTAACGAATACATTTTATGCACATATGCGTGCAATATTAATCGATACTCTTCTCATATATATGTGTATATATATATGTATGTATATTTTCAACAGAATGAAAGTATAATGTTCAATAAGTATTCATAACAATTTTCAAAAAAGATATTGTGTTTTACATTGAACAAAATGATTACGAAGTTTCTTCTTCTTTACTTGTCTGACCATACGCTAGTTCTTACTACTACTACTACTACTACTATTACTACGATAGTAGAGATATTTCTTTATCGAAAATTTATTCCACGAACTGCATCATCATCGAGAAGTGCTCTTAGCTAAGGAGAAGAAATATATATGGATAATGGGATCGTAAACAAGTCGAGAGAGAAGATTAGCAAACCGATAAAGCCAATACATTTCTGTTAAAAAAAAAAAAAAAGAAAATCAATCTCTTTTTTTCTTCGTTTAACAAGTTTCGATAATGAAATATCGGAATCGTTATCGATTAAATAATTTCAAATAAGAATTTTCTCGTAATAATATTTAAGATTGACAAATTGTATATTTTTTATTTATTCATTTATACTTCGTCCCCTTTCGGGGTTTGGAGAGCTTTTCCGATACAACTTTTCTTTTTTACAAAAATGCAACAACAATTCTTATATTATATTCTATCCAAATATATTTTAACATATATCAAACAAAATTAAAATTAATTTTTGATCTAATTAATATCATAACAATTCACTTCTACAAATTAATCCAATTCTAAAAAACAAATTTATGATCATAACTTCTTTCTTTCTTTTTTTATTATTAATTTTTATATACAATTTCATCTTCTTCTTTTCCTACGCAAACAGTTTAAAAAAAAAATCATTTGACACGAGTCTTGAGTACCACCCACCCTCCCACTTCTGTCAACCCTACTTTAGAGGAATCCTTTGAGACAAACTAGACGAAGTTAAACAAAATCAATGAGAGAAAAGTATTGTGGGATCGCGTTACGTCTCTAGAGTACCGAATGAAAGTAATCACAATGCCATGGGAGGGGAGGAGGATAGGTTTGACCTTAGAGATTCACTCGGTTTTACTTTTGGAAAGGGTTTGTCCCCTCACGTGCCCGACGCCAGAGTAAAATTGGCACGGAGCCAATGAACCGAAATATGGGCCAAATGCTTTACTTTATTTTCAAGCTTCTCAACCTTCTCCTTTCCAATTTATCGATGATCCTTTAGCTTCTTTTTTTTTTCTTCTCTTTATATATTTCTTTTTAACATACGTATACCCCACACGCGCGGGTGCAAATGACAAGACTAAAATATTAACACTCTAATTATTTTGTACAATACTATTGTTTTCAATATACAATATATATAAATTGAATTATTTAATAGGCCCAAAATGAAAATATTGTCTTTTTTCTCGATTAATTTCTAAATATATATCGCGTAAAAATACGAACGATTAGAAAATGTTTCAATATTTTCATCACGTTAATATCGTTTGCTACCCCACTCAAAAACAAAAAGGAGTTTCAATGTGTCTGTTATATACTACACATACACACACATATATATCATACTCGTTTTAACTTCGAAACAACGCGTTCAATCGAAGCCTCCTACACCCCAAAGCCCCTCCCTCCCTTCCTTCCCTTCCTTCACCACGACTTTCGCAAACTCGTGATCCCTCGAGGAAGCCAGGATTATCTCTGAATGCATTCCTCGTATAGATTCGAAATGACTCCAAGGCGAAATAGCGAACTAATTAATTCCAAACTTATCCCCGTACTCCCCTTTCCTTCCAACCCCCGAACCCCCGAACCCCCTCGTCGGCCTACGAATTGTTAGATAAAATTAGTACGATGAAATAATTGATATTCGTAAAGTAAAATCGTAAAGTGTGCCAACTTAGAACGAATGTATTTTTGTCAGATGATCGATTAAAGGTGTATACAGGAATAATCTTAGAAATAAGGTAGAAAATAATAACGTTATTTATCCTTCGAAGGATAAAGGGGATAAAGAAATAAAGGGTGGATCGTATTCATTCGATGAATTTTTGTAACAACAGATTGAGAACGTTAAAAGGTGGAAGGTAGGAAAATGTTGCAACGAATGGGTCAACTTATTGACAATATTGGAAATTGTTATCTATTTATGGTAAGGGAATATGCATGTTCACAATCCGGCTGTGAACGACGTACCATTTCCTCGGGCAAACCTAAAACTTTAATCAGCTATCACTCTGTTTCTCTTCAATTCTTTTTCTTTATATATCTCATTATTCTATTAAATATCAAACTATTCTCGTTCTCGTTCTTATTAATCTTAATGAGATCACAGAAAGATTGAATGAAATATTATTTAAAAATGAAAATATCTTACAAATGTAATTTATACAATTTTTGTTTTCCACGTACAATCCCACTTGTTGTAAAGGAAAAATGAAAAAAGGGGTTAAAAGGAGAGTAATTAATTATCCAACGAAAAAATAAAAGAAAAGAAAAGAAAAGTTGACTGAAGTGGCAGAGAAACGATAATAAAGAAGACAATGCTCGATCAAGCGGTCGATTTTAAGCTGTGTGGTACTCCGACTCTTATTCTCTATCCCGAGAGTAAAGGTACTTTTCCTTTTTAAAAAGTATAGAAAGAAAGAAAGAAAGAAAGTAACGGAGTTATGCCGCAGGGCTAACGCGAATTCGCAGACGATAGAAAAGAATCCCGAGACATTAACAACAAGAGATAATGGTATAACCTATATATTCCTCTTTTTCACTTCACAATCAAACTAATATGATTTTTCCGATTATTGTTTTACATCTATTTTTATATCATCTCTACATTTTTTCTTCCCCGTTACAAAATTAACAAGAGAAGAAGAATAATTAACGCGTGAAACGAATTTTCTTTCCTTTTTTATTTTGTTGTTTTCAAGTATCAATAAGATTTCGTAAAAAAGTTATCAGCGCCAATGCAAATTCTTGGGATATACAATACGGGAAGCTTTTATTTCGTTATTGTTTTATAAAATAATTGAATAAAATAAAGATTTGGAATAAGTATCATTGTCAAATATAACTCCTACTCGTTTTCCTCGTCGTCATAGTTGTCGTAGTCGTCATATCAATGATTGGAACCCAACCGGATTGTATTGATTTTTTAATACGATACGGCAACAACGAGGTGGAGCAACTGAAGCTCCAGTGCACTCACCGCCATATTTGTTTCCCCCAGGCAGAGCATCGTGACTGCGGAAAGTGAATTTTTCCGAAAAGGGTCTTACACATCGTCGGTTTCCAAAAGAAAAAATAAGGAATCATCATTTAAAGTGAGTAACATTGTAATCATTTTAAATAATTGTCAGGTCAAACGTTTATCCATTTCTTTTATACTTTCTCTCATCTCCAAACGTTTCATTTTCTTCGAGAAAATATTAGAAAGATCGGTTTGGTTCGCGGGACATCACAGGGATTTACCTCGACGACGAAAAATGTTCATTTTCTAACGACAGGGACAGTGTTTTTTTATAAATCAGTGTTTTAAAACAACGTGCGATGATCATTTTTCTTTGACGCGTGTGGTGTTAATTTTAAATTATTATTATTAAATATAATTACGGGGAAATATATATTGTTTACCGAGTGCATATATTTAAGGATAATATTTTCTATTATACTTTCAATTATAAATTTGACAATTTATAATATTAATGATATTAATTACATGATATGTTTATATTAAAAAAAAAACAATTAATTCTGTTTGTCGTCGTATAATTTTTACGAAAGTATATTACAATTTTCCTAATTGCTAACTCGCTCGGATTTTTGTTTATCCTATTTCATTCACTGATGGAGTCCAGTTGAATTAAAGTATACCAGAATAAGATCCGAATTGACACTCATAATCCTTTCGAGAATGAAAAAGTTAAATAAAAAAAAGGAAAAAAACATACGACAGTGGTGGATCGTTGTTCGATCGATCGGTAACAACTTCTTCGAGTCTATTTTTAACGAACGCACGTGGAGCACGAAACGTCACGGAATCTGAATTTCCATTCGCGTGTTATTTTTTATTTTATTTTCTATTCTTTCTTTTTTTATTATTCGATTCTTGGATAGGGAAGGAGAAATTATTCCGAGGACGGTGACGTCGAGAAAAAAAGTGGAATAAGTTGATTGAAAATCTTTTATTCGTAACCCCGGTGGCTTTTGGTGAAGATCGTCGATCAAGATAAGCTTATTTTATTTACCTCGCGTTTAGTTGGCTTTCGTTACATAAACGTCTCGGTATTAACAAGTTAATTACCAGATATAGTTAGCTCGATAAATGACCTAAGTAAAGACGACGACAACGACGACGACGTATGTTTGTACGGTTATACATACATACGATCGTTCGTTGAATACCCATTGGTATTTAACTTCGAATGGGAAACAGTAGATGCCGCCTAACGATATTCAGACCTAGTAGTACAACTTGAAATATAGTCATCCATGAGAGAAAGAGAAATCCCAGTTATATATATATATATATATATTAAAATAATCAAACACAAGAATATATATAAATATTATAAGATTTCTACGAGTATACTTTTAGGAATAAATAATTTTTATGCTAATACTATTTTTTTTATATTTCTATCTCTCTCTCACTCTCTCGTTTCATTCAATTTGAAATTTATTATAAAATAAATGAAGAGTTATAGGATTTACAATAATTTTGGGTATAACATATTTGAATAAAAAATACTTTTAGTATGGAAATAAGTTTTTACTCTTATAAGTTTAAGTCATTTGTGTGGATGTAAAAAAAAATATTCTCTCTGTCTCTCTCTTTCTTTCTCTTTCTATCTTTCTTCTTTTTCTTGATCTCTTTCTTTCGGTCATGCATTTTCAACGAATTCCAAACGAGGTCGCTCGGAATAGGAATACTCGCGTAGGTACGTGCAACCTCACCTTTCTTTCTTTCTCTCTCTCTCTCTCTCTCTCTCTCTCTCACCTGCGAATCGATCACCTGACTCTAAATTATTCAGCGCAAAGACCGTTGCGGAATAAGTATAATATGCCGGTTGTGTGTGTATATTTACGACTGGTACTTCAAAACCATTTGGAAAAATGTTTTATATCAATTTAAAAAATAATAATAATAGGATAGATTAAATGTTTCCGACGAGGATCGATCTTTCTATTTTTCTATTATTTCTTATTGCAAAAATTTGGATTAAAAGAGAGAGAAATGAGACGTTCATAGAAAAATTTCAATTTTAATAAATAAGTAGTCAAGACACATACACACAAAAATACTAAAAAATGTAAACTAAAGCAAAATACCATGATAATAGTATACTATAATTGTAAACGCTATCGATGACAAGCTGTACACAACGTAAAATAAAAGAGAATAAGAGAGAGAAAGAGAGAGAGAGTTAAATAAAGCAAAGGCGCCACACTGTCTAAGCCTGCCGTTCGATAAACTAGATTACGTGTTAACGCGTCGAGCCTTTTTATTTTTTTTCCCTTCTTTCTCCTTTTCCCTTTTTTTCTTTTTTTCGTACCCTTTTCCTTCCTTCTCTCTTTCTCTCTCTCTTTCTTTCTGTATCGTGCCGGTGTCATATTATGTCAGCCACGGTTGAGACCGATATCGCTAAGGAAACTGTGTCACAACTTTACTACCCAAGAGTTTCGTTAAACATGCAAAAGGAAACAGGTTTCGAATAGAGAAATATATAAAAAAAAAAAAAAGAAGAAAAACACATAATGTAAGAAAAAAGTCTCGAGCAAAGTTTTCTATCGCAAAAATAAAAAAGAAAAAGAAAAGACAACCCCGATGAAAGATTTATACCGAAAAAAGGAAAGAATATCAGAAATTCCAATGATAAATCATAATAATAATAAAGATAATTTAATAATCCGTCAGAAAAGATGATGTTCGATCACAAGATTAAAAAATAATGTATCGGAAATTGTCACAAAGGATACATTTTTCGTTGAGGTGGGGGGTGGGGTTGGGGGGATTTTAAGATTGGCGCCATCTCTGAACGGTACCTCCTATTTATAAAATGTCTTGGCCTCGTCGATGCAGGACGAGAGTTGCATATCGTTTAAAAAAGAAAAAATGAAACAGAAAAAAAGAAAGAAAGAGAGAGAGAGAGGAATGACGTCAACTGCGGTAACCAGAGAGAGGCGTTTGCGATGCAGGTCGACAAATCGCATGCGCTACTAGCGACCCTTAAACACCTTACTACGATCGATTATTTCGTTTTCGAGCGCGCACGTCACGTTGCACACGACGCAAACGCCGCGCAAAACCAGCACCAGGTTCTCATCGGAAAGCTCTGATAGAAGAAACGCGCGCGCGCTGGTTGGACTCTTCCTTAAAAAGGGTGGAAGAAGGTTACCGACTATCACGAACACGGAGATTATTGTGTCGGGCAAAAAGTAACGAGAAATGATTCAAGATAGACGTTTAAGTTACAAAGTTATCATCAACACCATCACCACCACCATCATCAGATGAATTTCAATCGAATTTATTCGAATGATTTACGAATACTATAGTTTGAGAAATTTTTAATGGGAAAAGGAGAAGAGGATAATCAAGACTTCTGACAAAGTTGTTTTTTTTTTTTTCGGTTAAGAAGAATATAAAGAAGGATAAGAATAAACGTCATTGGGTGTCCGCGCGCGCGTTAAATTAATTCAATTGTTATTTGAAAGTTACTAGAATGTAAAGATTGATGACAGTTGCGAATAATAAAACGGATGAGAGTTTAATCGTTAGATATATAGCATGTAAACTCTCCGACTTTTAGATCGGATCTAAGGATCATTCGAATAATCATCGAAGAAGTTGAGAAAATAAAGCCGGCACGATGCCGAAGCAAGTGCCGGTTGAGAACTTAGTGATACCACCGCAAGACGGTAGGATCTGCGGTACCATCTGCATATGTCAGATGACTGCAGTATTGTCCTCGGTAGCGTTGGTTTATTTAACAGTTGCCATTTACATGCCAAGTACTCGTGCATTTAAATCGGGTATCAGCGAGGTACCAGCAATGTGTACTACAATTCGCGCCGTGAACGCAGACAATTGCGAGTGGGGAAGTTGCGGCGAGTGGTGTCTGTCTAAAACGTCAGGTCCTTGCGTCCAAATCCACGTTAATTTACGTCGTAACGGTTCGACAATACTATTAGCCAATTGTACGAACACCACGAACAAAACTTGTTACGGTATAGATCAGGAAAACGCGAAAAAATCAAAGTGCATAATAGACGAGTGTCGTAATTTAACCGGTACGTTTAATTGTTCGGCGGGTACGTGCATAAATATAACGGACGCGTTCGAGTGTATGTTTCACGATACCGATCCACCAATGAAGTGTTCCGGTAGACGTGGCAAAATAACTTGCATCGATATAGACGGCCTATTCAATTGTAATCGTGGTACATGCGAACGCATCAGAACACCGTATAATTGCGACAGACGTTGCGTCGATATACCAACTAGAAATAAAAATATGATATTGTTGAGCGGCGACAAAGTATATTTGAGCCAATGCGAAAGAGCAATAGACGTTGAAACCAATCGTGAAATTTGGCACGAGGATCGTGGTGACGTCATGATGGCCTCGTGTTACGGTATATTTAATTCAACGTTAGGAGTTGAAGCGGTAGATTGTATTAACGGATCCGTATTGGAAAAGGATCTGCTTACAGATTTAACCAACTTTACTTATCTATCATATTTGAATATATTTGCTACTAAACCATTGGACGAATCAAGAATGGTGGCACCACCCGAACAGGATTTGATAATAGCCAATGAGAGTAGGTTGCTGATCAATCTTGAAGGATGCGTTAATACACTTCGCGACGAGTGCAAGGAATTCCTTCACGAATATGGGAAAGATGGTTCCGATCACAATGCTAGAGCTAGATTCCCGTGTTATTATGCCGAGGGTAACACCGGTATCGTCGTTTCCCGTTTCGATCTCGAAACTACTTACAAAGAATTCATGATTGCATTTATACTACCGAGCATATTGTTCTTCGTTAGTTGTCTCACGCTGATCTTTTGTCAGCGCACAGTGGTAGTAGGAGACGACGCGAGGATGAGATTCAAAGGTACACCTGGTGCACTAGCATCGATAGAAAAAAGCGCCTCGGGCAACGTAGGGGATGCTGGCGGAGGAGATTCCGTCATGGCGCTCTGAGATCCGTCACGTAAGATGTTTCTTTTTTTTTTTATGCCGCGCTCAAAACGTATATTATTATGTTACCCCGTGTGTGTCTTCCTTTTTATATCAATTTATTTATTTTATATATATATATATTATATATTCTAGAGAGAATGACTATAGGTATTTTTTATTATAGATAATAATGATATATATGAGTGATAGATCATTTTTCTTTGTTTTATATATATATATAG